>NW_020681674.1:0-3653 GCF_002925995.2 Terrapene triunguis
GAATCCCAGTGGCTGCGAAACTTTCGCATGCGGAAGGGGACTTTCCTGGAACTTTGTGAGTTGCTGTCCCCTGCCCTGAAGCGCAAGGACACCCGGATGCGAGCAGCCCTGACTGTCCAGAAGCGAGTGGCCATAGCCCTCTGGAAGCTTGCAACGCCGGACAGCTACCGGTCAGTCGCGAACCACTTTGGCGTGGGCAAATCTACCGTGGGGGTTGTTGTCATGCAAGTAGCCAAGGCAATCGTCAAGGTACTGCTGTCAAAGGTAGTGACCCTGGGAAACGCGCAGGCCATCATAGATGGCTTCGCTGCGATGGGATTCCCAAACTGCGGTGGGGCTATAGATGGGACTCACATCCCTATCCTGGGACCGGGCCACCAGGCCAGCCAGTACATCAATAGAAAGGGCTACTTTTCAATGGTGCTGCAAGCACTGGTGGACCATCGGGGACGGTTTACAAACATCTACGTCGGATGGCCGGGCAAGGTTCATGACGCTCGCGTGTTCAGGAACTCTGGTCTGTTTAGACGGCTGCAGGAAGGTATTTACTTCCCGGACCACAAGATAACTGTTGGGGATGTGGAGATGCCTACAGTGATCCTCGGGGACCCAGCCTACCCGCTAATGCCCTGGCTCATGAAGCCCTATACTGGCGCCCTGGACACAGAAAAAGAACTGTTCAACTACCGGCTGAGCAAGTGCAGAATGGTAGTGGAGTGTGCTTTTGGCCATCTCAAGGGGAGATGGAGAAGCTTACTCACTCGCTGTGATCTCAGCGAAACCATTATCCCCATCGTTATTGCAGCTTGCTGTGTGCTCCACAATCTCTGTGAGAGCAAGGGGGAGACCTTTATGGCGGGGTGGGAGGTTGAGGCAAATAGCCTGGCTGCTGATTACGCCCAGCCAGACAGCCGGGCGATTAGAAGAGCCCAGCGGGACGCGCTGTGCATCCGGGAGGCTTTGAAAGCCAGTTTCAAGGCTGAGCAGGGTACCCAGTGACTTTTAAGTTTGTGGACACAGAAGCTGAACTTGCCCCCGTTTCTTTACCCAGTTGCCGTCGACTATCCTCTCCAATTACATACCCCCTTCACCCCCTTCCCAAAAAATAAAATCTGTTCTGTTTTGTTAATGGACACCGTTGTCTTTATTACTGTTTTCGCGGGAATGTTTTAAACCTGGGACGCAGACTGTGGCGGGGGGCGGGTTTAGGGTTGTGATGCAAATGATGCTTCTAAACTCCAGGAATGACAGGCTCCGCGGTGGTGGACTGGTTGTTTCAATGGAGCCTGCCAGCCCTCCTGGCCGGGACTGCGTGTATGTGTCGGCTATGTGACTGTCTTGCAGGGGGAGGAGGGTTACAGATCCCCTGCTGCGCGGCTCTGTGATCCAGGGTAAGGACCGCTGCATAAGATCTGTAACTGCCCTCCCCCGCCACCAAGTCACAGAGCAACACCCCCCCCCCACCACACAGAACATGAAAACCACCTCCCAGACTGACCAGGTTAACTAGTCACTGCACTGTATATGTGCCCTGCTGCTGCACCTGCCCCCTGCTAAAGGTGACTGTCCTGTCCAATGACCAAGCCCCTTCCCCCTCCTTCAGACAGACTCTCCTCCAAAAGAAGAGGATGGAAACAGTAATGAACAGAAACATATTCTTTATTAACAACCGCACATGGAACGGGGGGGTGAAACTTGGACGGGGTCTTGTGTGAGGCGGGTAGGAAAGGACTTTTCAAATTTTGGGGAATGAGAGCCTTCTAGTGGTAGAGCAGTCCGCAGGGGTGGAGTGAAATTTTTCACGGCCCCTTCCACCCCTCCGTGTTTGGACTTTGGGTGAGGGGGGTATGGGACTTGGTGGCGGGGCAGGGCAGTTACAGAGAGACTGCAGCGGGGCTCTCTCCTCCTGCCTCCGGTCCTGCAGAACATCCACAAGGCGGCGGAGCGTGTCCGTTTGCTCCCTCATTAGTCCAAGCAGCGTTTGAGTAGCCTGCCTGTCCTCCTGTCGCCACCTCTCCTCCCGTTCCATGTTTGCCCGGTGCATTTGGGACAAGTTCTCCCTCCACTGTGTCTGCTGGGCTGCCTGTGCTCGGGAGCATCCCATTAGCTCAGCAAACATGTCTTCCCGTGTCCTCTTCTTCCTCCTCCTAATGTGCGCTAGCCTCTGGGCAGATGTGGCTGTGGGAATTGGAAAAAGGGAGTGAATTCCTGAGACAGATCAATGTATCTGTGAACAGAGAACATAGTCTTTCTCTGTGAACAAGACCATGCAGAGCACCTATCACACGCGCACTGAGGACAAGGTCGAATTTTCGGCCCTCGCCTACAGTGCCTGCGGTCTTGCTGTGGCGAGCTGAGGAGCAGGGCAGGACACCGGACTTTGTCTAGATGGCAAACATGGTAAGCCGTAGACTTGTGGCCGCTTAAAACTTTAAGAGTGGCACTGGCCTCCTTTCACATAGAAAGCAATGCGAGTCTCTGCTGGCAGCAATCCTGCAAGCATGAACTCTGGCCCTGTCCCACCCCCTCGCGGCTGTAAACCGCGTGGCTGTAAACCGGCGGTTGCAGTTCTGTAAAGGGACGGGCAAGCAGTCCCAATACTAACTTTCCCCTACCTAATTCACAGCAGGGAGTCATGCCAGACATCACCCTCCTGAAGGTCTCGGAGAGCCAGAAGGAGAAGATGCTCCGGGACAGCCTGCAGAAACCGGGGCCATTTGCTGCAATGCTCTGCAAGGCCATGATCCCCGAGTACCTGCTGGCGTTGTGGCAGGGAAACGTGTCCTACCACGGGGGGCCTAATAAGCTCTCCCTGCCCAGGAACCTGCTCATGAGGCTGGAAAAACACCTGCAGGAGGCGTATGAGGAGTTCTCCCCGGAGGATGTCGCCTCTATCCCCGGTTACATTGACCAGTTTTTGGCTTAGGTGCCCTTGGAGGGACAAATGAGTGCAGCGTTTTGGGCACTATAATCATGAAGCGGACATTGTGAAATTTTTTGAAAATAGTTCGGACTATATATTGAAGCGCCCAAAGACAGACTAATCATGATACACTTTGCACAGATTCCCGTTTTGTTTGACTTTCCTGTTTACATGTTTTGAAGCACTTTACCCACTGTTAATATTTTAAATCTTCCTGTTTTGTTGTAAATAAATGTTTACATGTTTTAAAGCACTTTAGCTATTGTTAATATTTTAAATATGCCAGTTATGTTATAAATAAATGTTTAGATATTTAAAACACTTACTGCTTGATCCTTCCCCTGAATCTGTGTCTGGGATAACGGCTGGGGAGGGTTGGTAGGGGATCTCTGTCAGGGTGATGAAGAGCTCCTGGCTGTCGGGCAAATCAGCGTTGTAAGCGCTGTCTACTGCCTCGTCCTCCTCATCTCCTTCCTCCTCTTCCCCGTCCGCCGCGGACAATATCCCATCCTCAGAGTCCACGGTCAGGGGTGGGGTAGTGGTGGCGGCCGCACCTAGGATGGAATGCAGTGCCTCGTAGAAACGGGATGTGTGGGGCTGGGATCCGGAGCGTCCGTTTGCCTCTTTGGTCTTCTGGTAGCCTTGTCTCAGCTCCTTGATTTTCACGCGGCACTGCGTTGCATCCCGGCTGTAGCCTCTCTCTGCCATGGCTTTAGAGATCTTCTCATAG
>NW_020681675.1:0-2541 GCF_002925995.2 Terrapene triunguis
CCAATGGTTGTTTAGCAGGCTTCCTGCTTGTGATGTACTTAAAAAAAATGTTTTTGCTGTTACTTTTTGGAGTCCTTGGCTGTTCTTCAAAAAAATTTTTGGCCTTCCTAATTATATTTTTACACTTCATTTGCTAGAGTTTATGCTCCTTTCTATTTTCATCCCTAGGATTTAACTTCCACTTTTTAAAGTATGCCTTTTCGCCTCTCACTGCTTCTTTTATCATAGAATCATAGAATATCAGGGTTGGAAGGGACCTCAAGAGGTCATCTAGTCCAACCCCCTGCTCAAAGCAGGACCAATTCCCAACTAAATCATCCCAGCCAGGGCTTTGTCAAGCCGGGCCTTAAAAACCTCCAAAGAAGGAGACTCCACCACCTCCCTAGGTAACGCATTCCAGTGCTTCACCACCCTCCTAGTGAAATAGTGTTTCCTAATATCCAACCTGGACCTCCCCCACTGCAACTTGAGACCATTGCTCCTTGTTCTGTCATCTGCCACCACTGAGAACAGCCGAGCTCCATCCTCTTTGGAACCCCCCTTCAGGTAGTTGAAGGCAGCTATCAAATCCCCCCCTCATTCTTCTTTTCTGGAGACTAAACAATCCCAGTTCCCTCAGCCTCTCCTCATAAGTCATGTGCTCCAGACCCCTAATCATTTTTGTTTCCCTCCGCTGGACTCTTTCCAATTTTTCCACATCCTTCTTGTAGTGTGGGGCCCAAAACTGGACACAGTATTCCAGATGAGGCCTCACCAATGTCGAATAAAGGGGAACGATCACGTCCCTCGATCTGCTGGCAATGCCCCTACTTATACAGCCCAAAATGCCGTTAGCCTTCTTGGCAACAAGAGCACACTGTTGACTCATATCCAGCTTCTCGTCCACTGTGACCCCTAGGTCCTTTTCTGCAGAACTGCTACCTAGCCATTCGGTCCCTAGTCTGTAGCAGTGCATGGGATTCTTCCGTCCTAAGTGCAGGACTCTGCACTTATCCTTGTTGAACCTCATCAGGTTTTTTTTGGCCCAATCCTCTAAATTGTCTAGGTCCCTCTGTATCCGATCCCTACCCCTGTATCTACCACGCCTCCTAGTTTAGTGTCATCTGCAAACTTGCTGAGAGTGCAGTCCACGCCATCCTCCAGATCATTAATAAAGATATTAAACAAAACCGGCCCCAGGACCAACCCTTGGGGCACTCCACTTGAAACCGGCTGCCAACTAAACATGGAGCCATTGATCACTACCCGTTGAGCCCGACGATCTAGCCAGCTTTCTATCCACCTTACAGTCCATTCATCCAGCCCATACTTCTTTAACTTGGCGGCAAGAATACTGTGGGAGACCGTATCAAAAGCTTTGCTAAAGTCAAGGAATAACACATCCACTGCTTTCTCCTCATCGACAGAGCCAGTTATCTCATCATAGAAGGCAATTAGGTTAGTCAGGCACGACTTCCCCTTGGTGAATCCATGCTGACTGTTCCTGATCACTTTCCTCTCCTCTAAGTGTTTCATAATTGATTCCTTGAGGACCTGCTCCATGATTTTTCCAGGGACTGAGGTGAGGCTGACTGGCCTGTAGTTCCCCGGATCCTCCTTCTTCCCTTTTTTAAAGATGGGCACTACATTAGCCTTTTTCCAGTCGTCCGGGACCTCCCCCGATCGCCATGAGTTTTCAAAAATAATGACTAATGGCTCTGCAATCTCATCCGCCAACTCCTTTAGCACCCTCGGATGCAGCGCATCCGGCCCCATGGACTTGTGCACGTCCAGTTTTTCTAAATAGTCCCGAACCACTTCTTTCTCCACATAGGGCTGGTCACCTTCTCCCCATATTGTGCTGCCCAGTGCAGCAGTCTGGGAGCTGACCTTGTTCGTGAAGACAGAGGCAAAAAAAAGCATTGAGTACATTAGCTTTTTCCACATCCTCGGTCACTAGGTTGCCTCCCTCATTCAGTAAGGGGCCCACACTTTCCTTGACTTTCTTTTTGTTGCTAACATACCTGAAGAAACCCTTCTTGTTACTCTTAACATCTCTTGCTAGCTGCAACTCCAAGTGTGATTTGGCCTTCCTGATTTCATTCCTGCATGCCTGAGCAATAGTTTTATACTCCTCCCTGGTCATTTGTCCAATCTTCCACTTCTTGTAAGCTTCTTTTTTGCATTTAAGATCAGCAAGGATTTCACTGTTAAGCCAAGCTGGTCGCCTGCCATATTTACTATTCTTTCTACACATTGGGATGGTTTGTTCCTGCAACCGCAATAAGGATTCTTTAAAATACAGCCAGCTCTCCTGGACTCCTTTCCCCCTCATGTTATTCTCCCAGGGGATCCTGCCCATCTGTTCCCTGAGGGCGTCAAAGTCTGCTTTTCTGAAGTCCAGGGTCCATATTCTGCTGCTCTCCTTTCTTCCTTGTGTCAGGATCCTGAACTCGACCATCTCATGGTCACTGCCTCCCAGGTTCCCATCCACTTTTGCTTCCCCTACTAATTCTTACTTTGTTGTTTAGCCACGGTGCCTCTTTTTTGGTTCTCCTACTA
>NW_020681676.1:0-2240 GCF_002925995.2 Terrapene triunguis
CTGTTTGCTCAGCGTGGAGAGCACAGGTGACCATGCAGAGCCCATCATCACAGGTAACCGTGATGGAGTCCCAGTCCCAGTCCCAGGATCGCAGAAGAGCTCCAGCCTGGACCGAGCGGGAGGTACGGGATCTGATCGCCATCTGGGGAGATGAAGCAGTGCTCGCCGAACTCCGAAACAGTAAAAGAAACGGCAAAACATTAGAAAAGATCTCCAAGGCCATGAAGGACAGAGGCCATAACAGGGACGCACAGCAGTGCCACGTGAAAATTAAGGAGCTAAGGCAAGCCTACCACAAAGCCAGAGACGCAAACGGAAGGTCCGGGGCTGAGCCGCAAACATGCCGCTACTACGCGGAGCTGCATGCCATTCTAGGGGGTGCAGCCACCACTAGCCCAAGCGTGTGCTATCAGTCCCTCTCTGGAAATGGGGAAGCGGGTTCGGCGGACGAGGAAGATGAGGATGGAGAGAACATAGATAGCTCACAGCAGCAAGGAAGCGGAGAAACCAGTTACCCCAACAGCCAGGATATGTTTGTCACCCTGGACCTGGAACCAGTAACCCCCGAACTCACCCAAGACCCTGAGGGCACACAGGGGACCTCTGGTGAGTGTACCTTTGCAAAAATTACACATGGTTTAAAAACAAGCGTGTTTAATGATTAATGATTAATTTGCCCTGGCAATCGCGGCCAGTACAGCTACTGGAAAAGTCTGTTAACGTGTATGGGGATGGAGCGGAAATCCTCCAGGGACATCTCCAGAAAGCTCTCCTTCATGTACTCCCAAAGCCTTTGCAAAAGGTTTCTGGGGAGGGCTGCCTTATCCTGTCCGCCATGGTAGGACACTTTACCACGCCAGGCCAGTAGCACGTAGTCTGGAATCATTGCATAACAAAGCATGGCAGCGTATGGTCCCGGTGTTTGCTGGCATGCAGACAACATCCATTCCTTATCTCTCTTTGTTATCCTCAGGAGAGTGATATCATTCACGGTCACCTGGTTGAAATGGGGCAATTTTATTAAGGGGACATTCAGAGGTGCCCCTTCCTGCTCTGCTGAACAGAAATATTCACCACTGTTAACCACGCGGTGGGGGGGAGGGGTGAAGTGACCATCCCAGAGAATTGGGTGTGTGGGGGAGGGGAGTTAGTTGGGTTTGTGCTGCATGTTAAACCTGAAATCGCAGCCCCTCCTTTTACATTGCAAACCCATTTTAAATGGCACGGGTGCTTGGTATGGGAAATGAGGGCAGAACTGTTTGAAACCATCCCCACATGTTAAGAAGGTTAAAAAAGCCCAAAGACTGTATGTCTTACCATGGCTGCCTGCAAGCTGAAATCTGTGTCCTGGCACTGCGTGAGTGATCTCTCACACCAAACCAGGAGACTCTCAATATAAGAGGAAAAATGCGACCTTGTAACGAAAGCACATGTGCTGTGTGATGTTGTGAACAGCAAAATCTAACGTGAAAGAGTCTACCCATTGTTCTCTAAAATGTATCTTTTTTAACAACCTCTCCCTTCTCCACCAGCTGCAAATCTTACTCCTTCGCAGAGGCTAGTGAATATTCGAAGAAGGAAGCGAAGGACGCGTGACGAAATGTTTACTGAACTTCAGACTGCCTCCCACGCTGACAGAGCACAGCTGAATGCGTGGAGGCAGTCAATGACTGATTTTAAAAAAGCCCAATATGAGCGAGAGGAGAGGTGGCGTGCTGAATCGCGGGCTGAAGAGGAGAAGTTGCGTGCTGAAACGCGGGCTGAAGAGGAGAGGTGGCGTCAACTTGTAATCAGAAAGCAAGAGTCGATGCTCCGGCTGCTGGAGCATCAAAGTGATATGCTCCTGCGTATGGTTGAGCTGCAGGAAAGGCAGCAGGAGCAGAGACCGCCGCTACAGCCCCTCTGTAACCAGCAGCCATCCTCCCCAAGTCCCATTGCCTCCTCACCCAGACGCCCAAGAACACGGTGGGGGGGCCTTCGGCCACCCACTCACTCCACCCTAGATGATTTCCATAGCAATAAGTTTTAAAGTTTTAAATTGGAGTGTGTCCTTTTCCTTCCCTCCTCCCCCACCCATCCCGGGCTACCTTTCCAATTATCCCCCTAGTTGTGTGCTGAATTAATAAAGAATGCATGAATGTGAAGTAACAATGACTTTATTGCCTCTGCAAGTGGTGCTCGAAGGGGGGAGGGTAGTAGGGGAGGGTGGGGTGGTTGGTTTGCAGGGAAGTAGAGTTAAC
>NW_020681677.1:0-2426 GCF_002925995.2 Terrapene triunguis
CCCACTTACTGGTCACCTCGAAGGCCTTACCCTGGTCTGTTTTTTTTCTTCAGGGTGTCCACGTAGAGCGCGTGGACAGCGGCCTTCAGGGATCTCTCTAGCATGCCTCTGGCTCCGGGGGTGATGATGGTGTTGTCCTCTGACTCGATCTGCGGCACCAGTATTCCCAGCTCCCGTCGTTCCTCATTCCATACCCAGAGACAGCCTAGTCGTTTCCCCAGTCGGTGTGTGGCATTGCGGGCGCGGGACCACAGCAAGGCGATGTTGCCTCCGTCCCAGGCGAACTTGCCGTCCAAGGAGCCGCTCGGGAAGGTGGCCACGTCTCGGTCAGAGGGAGGTCTGCCGATTCGTTTCTCAACAACGGCGCGCAGGGCAGTCGTCGCGACGGTCCTCACCTTGGCGTCAGGGCACGTCAGGAGGCGGAAGGCGTGCGTGATGACCGCGATGTCGCACAGGTCTCCCATGCGGTGGACGTTGGCGCCACCGTGCCTGTGCGTGATGTAGATGAGCTCGTTGCTGGCTCTCTGGGGCAGGGACAGCCAGCTCTTGACCAGCTGCTGGATGGCGTTGTCCGCCCTGTTGAGAGGCACCTTTGCCATGGCAGATCCTCTCAGGACGAAGGCGATGCAGGGGATCAGGAAGGTGTTGAGGGCATTGATTTTCTGCCATGGGGCCAGCAGGGATGCGTCGATGTTGGTGGCGTCCTGCAGGATCTCCCGGATGGTGTCCTTGGGGGTCTGCTGGACGCGGAAGCCCGTCGGCGTCCCAAGGTGCTGGTACGCCTGCCCATCTGCCAGGGGGATGACGGGCTTGCCCTGAATGAGGAATTCCGTCGCCAGTACCGAGTCCCTTACGCTCCCGTCGACATGGAGGGACGCGCACTTCTTGGTGTTGAAGCGGAGTCCCACCCAGTCCGCGACTCTCCCGATGGTGTCGAGCATGCCATGGAGCCTCTCGTGGTCGTCTGCGATCAGGACCAGGTCATCCGCGTAGGCCAAGACGTTCACCCTCTCGCCGTGCAGGTCGAAGCCATCGGAGATCGCCCGCAGGAGTGGCTCCATGGCGAGGTTGAAGATGATCGGGCTGGGGGGGGGAGCCCTGCTTCACGCTGCTGTGGATTGGTATCTCGGCGGTCTCCCCTTCTACCGAGCGGATGGTGGTGCTGCAGCCCTCATATAGTTCCCGGATCAAGTGGAGGAAGGCCTCCGGCATCCCGAACTCCTGTAGTGTGTCGAAGATGTGGTGGTGGGGGATGGACCCGAAGGCGTTGGCCAGGTCGAGCCACGCTATTGCTCACTGCTTCCGCGTCCGTCTGGTTGTCTGGATGACAGTCTGGAGCAGGAAGTTGTGCTCGTAGCACCCCTCTGATGGCATGAAGCCCTTCTGGGCGGGGCTGATGTCTCCTCCGGACTTCGCCCGCTCTGTGATCCTGGCTGCCAGGCAGCTGGCGTACAGCTTGTACATTGTGGAGCAGAGGGAGATGGGTCTCCAGTTGCTGGGGTCTTCGCGCTCTCCTTTCTTGTGGATCCAGATGGTCATGGCCTTCTTCCAGGAGGTGGGAGATCGGCCGAATCGCTTGCACAGGTTGAAGATGCTGGAGAGCACGAGGCAGCCGGGGTCTCGCTTCTTTAGGAGGCTGTAGGGGATGCCTCTTTTCCAGGTGCGGTGTTCTTGGTTCTGGAGAGCCTGGCCGTCACCTCTTTAGGGGTGAAGTCGGCCTCCAGGTCGTCGGCATCGGTAATGCGGGGCAGGGGGTGGAGGCACTCCGGGCGCTGCGCGTCGTTCCTGGGCACGCCGCCGAACACTGCGTGGAAGTAGTTGTGGAGGCGTTCGGGCGGGATTGTGCAGTAGGACGGGGGCCCGTCGAGGACCTCTCTTACGGCCTTGAGGCGGTTTGTCCGGTACAGCTTCTGGATCCTCGAGGCCGCTGCTGGGTCGTAGCGGCGGCCGGTGTTCCTCCTTCTCATTCCCCTAGTGTTGGTGTCACGGTGAGGAATGGGCCGTCTGGGGGCAGGCCGGATGGTCTCCCGGTTCGGCGTCCTCCGGAAGGCGATCTCTGCGGCCAGCTCATGGGTGAGCCTGTCGATGAGCGGGTCGAATTCCGCGAAGGAGGCTGCTGATGGAGTTCCTCGATCCAGGCGGCCTGCCAGGGTGTGGCCGGCCTAGCTGTCAGTCGCTGGTCCTCGGGCCCCTCGGTCGGCGCAGGTTGGCTGCGTGGTCAATGGGATGTCCCGCTTGTAGATCGGGGGACCTTTCGTCTGGGTCCCGGGGCGTAGTTGTGTTGTTCCACAAACTTACACAGGATCGTTTTAGGGGTCAAGACAAAGATGCCACATTTATTATTAATCTGTAACTATTAGCAAATACCTCAATGCTTATACACACACACACACACACACACACACACACACACACACACACACACA
>NW_020681677.1:2436-3776 GCF_002925995.2 Terrapene triunguis
ACACACACACACACACACACACACACACACACACACACACACACACACACACACACACACCAAAATGTTCTGAAGCTGCTGGATAGTTACCAGTCCTGATTGTAGTTTGAGTTTGCAGCTTGGGATCGTAGCTCGTGGCAGCTAACTGGCCAGGAAAGCTGAGCACGAGGGGGAGCCGGGTCTCTGTCGGGCGCGCACCGATGCTCCTTGATGTTGATAGCAGAACGTTACCCAAAGTCTCTCCTCTCACCCTTCCTTTTTTATAGGAGTTTAGTTTGGATTCAAAGTTCCTAGGTCTCGCTGTGTCACGCCGCCTCTGGGTTTGGTGCTTGATCACCCGTCAATTGCAGGCGTGACTGTCAGCCTGGGACCTGGCTTTGATCTTCCTTTTGTTGTTTCTTTTTAGGGTGGATGCTTCTTGCTTGAGTTAGGGCTGTTGTCTAGTTCTTCAGCCGTTGGTATTTGAACTTTATCTCATCAGGACGGGCTGGTGCTGGAGGTTGATTCTATCACCCATGCATTCCTCATTCACACATCTCAACTAGACTAATAAAATTACAGCAGGGTTTGCAACAATGAAGGTTGCAGCAAGCCCTTACAAAATGGAGTAAGCGTTTTAAAATGGGGTTTGAATTACAATATGGCACAGAAGTTACAATGAAGGAAAAATGGCAAGTGTAATGAAAGTTACAATGTAGGCAAAATGGCAGGTGTTATGAAATGGTGAACAGAAGTTACAATGGTACAGGATAACTAAAAACAATTTCATTCATGAGTCCTACAGTTGCCGGTGGAGTGGTGTCGTTGCCAGTCGTTGGTGGAATCCGGATCGGGTCGATGGTGGTGGGGGTGATGGCAGATCCTCCGTGTGTGGGTGTTGTCCGAGGGGTCGCTGCGGGAGCGTGCGACCTTCTGGCGGTAGAGATTGGCCTGGTGGCTTCTGGGGCCGTATTGGACCGTCTGGCGATGGGGGGCTGGCGCTGTGGTCTGGCCGTGGCACTGACTTCTCTGGCATTAGCAGTTTGCAGGGTGGTCTGGGGGGTGGACCCCGTATCCTCAGCAGGCGGGGTTCGCGGTGTGGGGTCGCGTTGGCTCTTCCTGTGGTTGGTGCCCGTGGGGTGTTCTGTGGGCCGGCATCGGTTCTGCTGGGGGCAGGGTTTCCGGTGGCCACGCGTGGCGGGACACTGCCCCTTCGTGGGATGGGGTCATGCTGGTTGGGCGTCGAGAGGGCACTGAGGCGCCTCAGCTCAGAGAGCTTCCAGGTGACCTGGGAGGAAGTGATAGGTCTCCTGTTGGCAGGGGTTCGGTCGACGTTTCCCGTTGCGGGGGGCGTCGTCTCG
>NW_020681678.1:0-1883 GCF_002925995.2 Terrapene triunguis
CTCTTCTCAGTAGACTCAACTGGAGTAATGTGTCCAATTCTGGATGTCACTTGGGGGGAGGGCCAGTAGCGGATTTGCCATGGTGCCACTGGCGCCATGCCCACACTCCAGGGGGGCCCGGCCAGGGCCACTCCTCTCCGCCCCCTGCTCTCTCCTGCGGGGGGTGGAAGCTTGGTGCTCCTGGCACTGAGGATCCTGCTGCAGTAGGGCAGCCAAACTCCCCCTCCCCTGCCTCCTCTCACAGCTTGCTCGGTTCCCGCCCTCCCCCTCCCTGCCGCCGATCAGCTGTTTTGATCAGCTGTTTGCCGGCAGGAGGGCGGCCGCAGCATGCTCACTTGGGGAGAGGAGGCAGAGAAGAGGCAGGGTGGGGCCTTGGGGAGGGGGGTTGAACGAGCATATCTACTCTGTGACTGCAGAGCTGCACAGCCCGGCTGAAAAAAGAAGGTGCTGCTCAGCTCCGGGGACTTTGCAGCTGGACACAACCTTCTGGGTCCTAGTGCTGGTTGAGCTCCCTTCTGTGTGCTGGGAGCCATCCTTCATCTTCTACAACAGTGAGTGCCCATGGTGGGGCAGGCAGGGCAGGGGGACAGAGGCAGTGGGGAAGGAAGGGGCATGGGATGAGGAGGAGATGGAGCGGTGGGGAAGGGGCATAGGATGGGGAAGAGAAGGGGATAGGGGAAGCGGGGGCAGAGAGGAGATGGAGTGGTGGGGAAGGGGCATGGGATGGGGAAGAGAAGGGGATAGAGCAGGGATCGGCAACCTTCAGCCTGCGGCCCGCCAGGGTAAGCTCCCTGGCCGGCCAGGCTGGGTTGTTTACCTGCCGCATCTGCAGGTTCAGCCGATCGCGGCTCCCACTGGCCGTGGTTCGCCGCTCCAGGCCAACGGGGGGCTGCAGGATGAGGGATGTGCTGGCCGCAGCTTCTCGACGAAGTGGGCATTCCCCCACGAAAACTTATGCTCCTATACATCTGTTAGTCTTAAAGGTGCCACAGGACTCTCTGTTGCTCTCTGTATTAAGCATCTTCACATAACTTTCATATGACTTTGTTTTATGCCTCTCTATATAACCTTGTATTAAGCTATTTTCATACAACTTTGTATCAAGTCCTTTAATATAGGAACTTTGTATCAGAGCCCTATGTAGAAAAACTTATAGAAAACTTTGTGTTAAGTCTTGGTATAATGTTATAGCCCCTAAGGATAGTTAAAGTAGAAGAAAAATGTCTTTTTGCTAGGACTAGAATAAGATTTCCTCCCTTAATCAATTGCTGTGTTGAATGAATGAGGTGTGAATGAGCAAGGCATGGAAGGCAAGCACCTCCAGACAGCTAGATGGAGAGGGGATGGAAGCCAGACCCAAGGACAATAAAACTTGCCAAGTGGGCTCACTAAAGAAGAGCAGACATATTGACAGCCTCGGGGGGGGGGGGGGATTAGAAGCAAGCACCTTCTTTTGGAAACAACCTCTTTGAACAGCATTGGGGCAACACCCAGAAGGAAGCAGCACAAAGGACCAACAGACACAGACACAGATTTTGAATCTGGTATAGATTTGCATGAAAGGGAAGCTGCTATAAATGTGAGGTGTCTTGCAGAGGACCCCGGGTCTCATCTTGTCAACATCGGAACATCGATCCGGATCGGCAGAAGCCCAGCTCCACCCCTCCCCTATCTAACTCACCTGGCTAGTGAAGTTAAGGGGAGCAACTAGTTGGTAACAACAACAAGACAGAGTGTGTTTGTGAGTGCATGAGCGTAACATAGATCATATGCATATGATACAGTGTTTATTGATCCATGCATTACCAATGAATGTGGTGTTTGCCTTATTCCCCTTGAAAAGATCCTGTGCAGTACTTTAAGTACAACAACCCCACCTCCCC
>NW_020681678.1:1983-2799 GCF_002925995.2 Terrapene triunguis
ACTGCCCCCCACAGAACCCTCTTATCCCCCTCACAGAACCCTCTTACCCCCATCTGGATCCCCCCACACTAAGTCCCTCTGCACTTGGATCCTGCTGCCAGGCTGAGCCTCCCTGGTGTGCCTGGCTCAAAAGGGGCAGGGCCCCAGGGTGTTTCTGTGGCAGGCACGGCCCTTGTGCTGTGTCAGAGTTAGGTTCAGTCTCACTGCCAAGTCCCTGTCCCGGGGGGGCAGGGGAGGCTGCAGGGTGATCTCCCACCTCTATGCAGCCAGTGGCCTGTGCTCCCCACTGCCATGGTGGAGCTTCCACATTTTTTTTTTTAAATAATAAATCAGAATTTTAAAATATTATGCACAGAATTTGATGCAGAATTCCCTCCGGAATATGGGGCACTGTAGAGCTGTGATGGTGGGACTGTGAAGGGGTTGCTGGACAGTCAGGGATCTGTGGGTGGGGGAGCTGGGCAGGGAGTATGGTGTGCAGGGTGCTGTGCGGTCAGCGGGAGGGGTCTCTAGACAGGGGGTGCTGGGCATAGGGATCTGTGGGGGAAGTCTCTGGGTGAGGGGGCACTGGGCAGGGGGCAGTGTAGGAGCAGCATGGCAGCGCAGGGCTGGGCGGGCCAGTGTGTGTCTAGCAGTTTTGGATTTGTAAACAGTGCCCTTGTGCTCGGCTGAGTGGGGCCACTCCTGCTGCGCTGCATCTTATTGCCCCCCAACCGGCCCCTCGCTCTGCGGATCACCCCCCATCACATGCCCTATTTCCCCAATGGGGGCCCACAAATATGTTTGGCGCCAGGCCCACAAAAAGTTAATCCGGCC
>NW_020681679.1:0-1219 GCF_002925995.2 Terrapene triunguis
GCTCCCCCGCGCCGTCCTCTGACCAACAGTGGGAGAGTCACAGTGCCCGTGATCGTCTGCATTATCCTGGGGTCCCTGCTCTGCCTGGTCTTAATCATTCTGGGTGCACAGGTGCGAAGTGCCAGAGCACAGTACAGAGGTGGGTGTTGATTGGTGTCACTGTGTGAAATGCCTCTGAAATAGTAGGGGGAGCTGTGTCTAAGGGGGGTGGGACGTTGGCAGTGTAATGGAAGGTTAAGTTGTATTATACTGTTCAGCCACGAAGTGGCGTTGCATGTAACAACTTATTTTAGCTAACCTCAGCCATGTCTGACAGAGCATTAAGGGATCTTATTGTGAACACATCTGGTGAGTATTTCTCTGGGGAGGAAGCTCTGTAGCCAGTCCATATCTGGTACAGAAACCTGACCTGCTAATAGCAGCCCTGCCACCTACCATGTACAAGGTGTACGTTATATGGTGCCCGAAGTTAAGCAGTGCCAGAAGAGAAGAAAAACAGAAGGAAGAGAGCAACAGAAGTTGCAGACAGAAGGAGGAGCAATGAAGGTTGCAGACAGGGAAAAAAAAGCAACACAGGTTGCAGGATTTCATCAATATCTCCCTCTTCGTTGCCCCAGAGAACTTCAACTTTGACAGACATTCATAATTGACAGACTAGAAGCAGCATTTTGCAAGATTTCAATTGCTATAAAACTCCATAAGGAAACTGATGTATGGTGTTTAGTTCATGCTATTTGGAAGCAAACAGAACATTTCTTTAAATCCTTTGATTTGCCTGAGGACAGTCACAAAGATGACTATGAAAGGGTTCTGGCTATGTTTGATGCATACTTTATACACTGGAAGCTCAAAGTTACAGAACTGACCAGTGAACCACACACCTCATTTGGAACTGGAAGTACGCAATCAGGCAGAACAAGAGACACGCCCGCCCCCCCCCCCAAAAGCAAATACAGTACAATACTGTCTTAAATGTAAATGACTAAAACAATTAAAGGGAAAGGTTAAAAAAAGATTAGACAAGGTAAGGAAACTGTTTCTGTGTTTCATTTAAATTAAGATGGTTAAAAGCAGCATTTTTCTTCTGAATAGTAAAGTTTCAAAGCTGTATTAAGTCAATGTTCAGTTGTAAACTTTTGAAAGAACAACTGTAACATTTTGTTCCGAGTTATGAATATTTCAGATATCAGAGGGGTAGCCGTGTTAGTCTGGATCTGTA
>NW_020681680.1:0-1036 GCF_002925995.2 Terrapene triunguis
TCTTAAAGAAAGGCCCTGAGTCATAGACTTTAAGGTCAGAAGGGACCTGTAGTGACTTGGCCTGGCTCCCGACGGCCCCTGAGGGGGAGGAGCCAGAACAGGCACCCAAGTGGGCTGAGCCGCCGGCACCTGTTCCCGCCCCCCGGAAGTGGGCGGAGCCACCGGCACCTGTTCCCGCCCCCCGGAAGTCAAGGGGCGGGACAGGAAGTATAAAAGCCAAGCCCCAGCACTCAGTTGGAGCCCAGCGGCCGGAGAGACCAGACGCTCCTGCTCGGGCTCCTGCTAGACCGCGCCTGCCCCGAGCCAGGTATCCGGAGGTGGGCAGACCAAGCCTCCCCAGAGCCAGGTATCCGGAGGTGGACGGACCAAGCCTCCCCAGAGCCAGGTATCCGGAGGTGGACGGCCCGAGTCTCCCCAGAGCCCGGTACCCCGAGGTAGGCTGGCCGAGCCTGCCCCGAGCGCGGTACCCCGAAGCGGACTGGCTGAGCCTGCCCCGAGCGCGGTACCCCGAGGAGAGGCCCGAGCGTCCCCCTGACCCGAGACCGGAGGAGCGGCCTGACCTAGACAGCCCTCAACAAGCCGAGGAGCCCATGGTGTGGGACCCCGCTGCCGAGCCCAGCGAGGAGCAGGTACCTATGGAGGAGGAGGAGATGGGAAGTGGCCCGGGGATCGCAGACCCGGAACCGATGTCAGTGTGTTGCGGGCAGGATCCCCACTGACGCCGTGGCAGACGGTCTGCTGCGGATAGGGCCCCGGGCTGGAACACAGTGGAGTGGGTGGGCCTGTGTTCCCCCCTGCCACCCCCCCGCCGGGTGGCAGTCTCTCCTCCTCCCTGCCAAAGGGTCTGGGCTCACTGACTTTGTTATTGCTCAGCCTGCTGCAAGGACCTGAGCCCTGGAACTAGTGTTTGCTGCCCCGCCCTGACCCAGGGCCTGGGCTAACTGACTCTGTTTGCTGCCCCGCCCTGACCCAGGGCCGGGGCTACCTGACTCTGTTTGCTGCCCCGCCCTGACCCAGGGCCTGGGCTACCTGACTC
>NW_020681680.1:1046-2105 GCF_002925995.2 Terrapene triunguis
TGCCGCCCCGCCCTGACCACGGGCCTGGGCTACCTGACTCTGTTTGCTGCCCCGCCCGGACCAAGGGCCTGGGCTAACTGACTCTGTTTGCTGCCCCGCCCTAACTAAGGGCCTGGGCTGCTAGACTTTGTTTGTGCTCAGCTCCTGAAGGAAGGACTGAGCTCAGCGATTGGGTTCTTGCCCAGCCCTGAGGCAAGGACTGGCGCCCAAAATTCCCTATCCCTGAGTATTAGGTGCCCCGCCCTGAGCTAGGGTTTTGGGCCCATCTAACCGTGTGCTTTTGTTTAGCCCCTGCCTGAGGGGCGGAACCTCGGGACTTTTGGACCCCAAGGACCGATTTGGGGCGTGTAGTGAATCGGCCTGGCACCCGACGGCCCCTGAGAGGGCCCAGCCCCCGCACCGGACTATTACAGGACCATTATGATCTTCTAGTCTGACTTCCTGCACAACGCAGGCCACAGAATCTCACCCACCCACTCCTGAAACAAACCCCTGACCTATGTCTGAGCTATTGAAGTACTCAACTTGTGGTTTAAAGACTTCAAGGTGCAGAGAATCCTCCAGCAAATGACCCGTGTCCCACGCTGCAGAGGAAGGCGAAAACCCCCCAGGGCCTCTGCCATCTGCCCTGCAGGAAAATTCCTTCCCAACCCCAAATATGGCGATCAGCTAAACCCTGACCATGTGGGCAAGACTCACCAGCCAGACACCCAGGAAAGAATTCTCTGTAGTAACTCAGATCCCACCCTATCTAGTGTCCCATCACAGGCCATTGGGCATATTTACCGCTAATAGGCAAAGATCAATTAATTGCCAAAATTCGGCTATCCCATAGACTCATAGACTTTAAGGTCAGAAGGGACCATTATGATCATCTAGTCTGACCTCCCACATGATGCAGGCCACAAAAGCTGACCCACCCACTCCTGGAATAATTCTTTCCCTTGACTCAGCTGTTGAAGTCCCCAGATCATGATTTAAAGACTTCAAGTCACAGAGAATCCTCCAGCAGGCGACCCCTGCCCCATGCTGCGGAGGAAGGCGAAAAACCTCCAGGGC
>NW_020681681.1:0-1658 GCF_002925995.2 Terrapene triunguis
AAATCAACGGCCTGCTAAACCCAGGGTTTTGAGTTCAATCTTTGGGGGGGGGGCATTCTGTGTGACAGTTGTTTGTGTTTCTCCCTGATGCACAGCCACCTTTGTTGATTTTAATTCCCTGTACATGTACGCCATGTCGTCACTCACCCCTCCCTCCTTCCGTCAGATACTGGTTTCGCGCCTTTTTTCAGACCAGACACCATAGCACTGGGATCATGGAGCCCGCTCAGATCACCTCGGCAATTATGAGCACTATGAACACCACGCGCATTGTCCTGGAGTATATGCAGATCCAGGACATGCCAAAGCAAAACCAGGACCAGCCGAGGAGGCGATTGCAGCGTGGCGACGAGAGTGATGAGGAAATTGACATGGACATAGACCTCTCACAAGGCACAGGCCCCAGCAATGTGCAAATCATGGTGTTAGTGGGGCAGGTTCATGCCGTGGAACGCCGATTCTGGGCCCAGGAAACAAGCACAGATTGGTGGGACCGCATCGTGCTGCAGGTGTGGGACGATTCCCAGTGGCTGCGAAACTTTTGCATGCATAAGGGCACTTTCATGGAACTTTGTGACTTGCTTTCCCCTTCCCTGAAGCGCCAGAATACCAGGATGAGAGCATCCCTCACAGTTGAGAAGCGAGTGGCGATAGCCCTGTGGAAGCTTGCAATGCCAGACAGCTACCGGTCAGTCGGGAATCAATTTGGAGTGGGCAAATCTACTGTGGGGGCTGCTGTGATCCAGGTTGCCAGGGCAATCAAAGACCTGCTGATATCAAGGGTAGTGACTCTGGGAAACGTGCAGGCCATAGTGGATGGCTTTGCTGAAATGGGATTCCCAAACTGTGGTGGGGCAATAGACGGAACCCATATCCCTATCTTGTCACCGGAGCACCAAGCCACCGAGTACATAAACCGCAAGGGGTACTTTGCAATGCTGCTGCAAGCCCTGGTGGATCACAAGGGACGTTTCACCAACATCAACGTGGGATGGCCGGGAAAGGTACATGATGCTTGCGTCTTCAGGCACTCTGGTCTGTTTCAAAAGCTGGAGGAAGGGACTTTCTTCCCGGACCAGAAAATAACCATTGGGGATGTTGAAATGCCTATCGTGATCCTTGGGGACCCAGCCTACCCCTTAATGCCATGGCTCATGAAGTCGTACACAGGCAGCCTGGACAGTAGTCAGGACCTGTTCAACTACAGGCTGAGCAAGTGCCAAATGGTGGTGAAATGTGCATTTGGACGTTTAAAAGCGCGCTGGCGCAGCTTACTGACTCGCTCAGACCTCAGTGAAAAGAAGATCCCCATTGTTATTGCTGCTTGCTGTGCGCTCCACAATATCTGTGAGAGTAAGGGGGAGACATTTATGGCGGGGTTGAGGCAAATCGCCTGGCCGCTGATTACGTGCAGCCAGACACCAGGGCGGTTAGAAGAGCACAGCAGGGCGCGGTGCGCATCAGAGAAGCTTTGAAAACGAGTTTTGTGACTGGCCAGGCTACGGTGTGAAACTTCTGTTTGTTTCTCCTTGATGAACCCTCCGCCCCCCCCCACCCAGTTCACTCTACTTCCCTGTAAACCAACCACCCCACCCTCCCCTCCCCCCTTCAAGCACCGCTTGCAGAGGCAATAAAGTCATTGTTACTTCACATTCATG
>NW_020681682.1:0-3203 GCF_002925995.2 Terrapene triunguis
TAAAAACCTCCAATGATGGGGATTCCACAACCTCCCTTTGATGCCTATTAAAGTGCTTGACTATCCCTATAGTTAGAAAGTTTTTTTGCTAATATCTAACCAAAATCTCCCTTGCTGAATATTAAGCCCATTACTTCTTGTCCTACCTTCAGTGGACATGGAGAACAATTGATCATTCTCCTCTTAATACCAGTCTCTAACATATCTGAACACTGTTATTTGGTCCCCCCCCCCCACCCCATCTTCTTTTCTAAAGACTAAATATCTGCAGTTTTATTAACATTTCCTCATTGGTCAGGTTGTCTCAATTTCATGATTTTTTTTTTTTTTTGCTGCTTTCCTCTAGACTCTCTCAATTTTGTCCACATATTTCTTAAAGAGTAACACCCAAAACTGAACACAGTCCTCCAGCTGAGGCCTCCACAGTGCCGAGTAGAGTGGAACAAGTACCTCCTGTGTCTTACATATGGCAATCATGTTAATATAGCCCAGATTTATACTTGCCTTTTTTATAACTGCACATTGCTGGCTCATTTTCAACTTGTGATCCACTATCAATTCCCGATTCTTTTCAGGAGTACTGCCACCTACCCAGTTATTCCCCATTAAGCATTTGTGCATTTGCTTTTTCCTTCCTAACTTTGCCTTGTGTTATATTGGGACAGAAGAGATAACAGAGAACAGCTACAGCCCCGGCCCCCTAGAATCTGTCCTGTACCAAATTCCCTGCCCTCCCAGGTGAATTCCTTTGGATAATATTGAGTTGCTGTGTAATAAAAAACAAAACCTCCCTCTTACTACCAACTGTGTGCAAGTTTTAGGCTTTGTCTACATTAGCACTTTTGTCAGCAAAACAGTTGTCTGTGAGGGTGTGAAAAAACACCCCCGACTGACACAAGTTTCACCGACAAAAGCGCTGGTGTGGACACTCTCCCCCCGACATAGCTACCACCGCTCACTAGGGGAGGTTTCATTATGCCGGCTGAAGAGCTCTCTCCCGCCGGCATTGAGCAGCTACACAGGAGACCTTACAGCGGCGCAGCTGCAGAGGTACAGCTATGTTGCTCTGAGGTCCATAGTGTAGACATAGCCTTAGACTCTAAGGTTTTAAGTAGTAGGTAACTGCTGAACTTTTTGTAGTGTTCACATATTTTCTCTTTCTTTGCTTTTAGAAAATAGAAAAAGGGATGTGCAAAAGGTAATACAGGGGACAGATTGATGTAAATTTTTGGCAGGTGTTTATATTCCTTGTAACAAATATAACATATTTGAGTGTAAGTCCATAGTATATATTTCATATATAATCAATATAATATCAATATTATTTTCTTCACGCCTATTATATAGGGGACTGGGATGGGGAGGTTAACAAGGGGAAAGTATTGAGATCCAAAGACACTGATTGTGGGGAAGGATAGCTCAGTAGTTTTTAGCATTGGTCTGCTTAAACCCAGCATTGTGAGTTCAATCCTTGAAGGGGCCATTTAGGGATCTGGGCCAAAAATTTGTCTAGGGATTGGTCCTGCTTTGAGCAGGGGGTTGGACTAGATGACCTCATAGAATATATCAGGGTTGGAAGGGACCTCAGGACGTCATCTAGTCCAACCCCCTGCTCAAAGTAGGACCTAATCCAAACTAAATCATTCCATCCAGGGCTTTGTCAAGCCTGACCTTAAAAACCTCTAAGGAAGGAGATTCTACCACCTCCCTAGGTAACCCATTCCAGTGCTTCACCACCCTCCTAGTGAAAAAGTTTTTCCTAATATCCAACCTAAACCTCCCCCACTGCAACTTGAGACCATTAGTCCTTGTTCTGTCATCTGGTACCATTGAGAACAGCTGAGATCCATCCTCTTTGGAACCCCCTTTCAGGTAGTTGAAAGCAGGGAACCAATGGGCGCAAGGAAGACAGATCTGATAAGGAGGTGGATTGTGGTGGTGCAGTGCAATTGTGGGTGGATCTAGAGGTTCCAACCATGCTCATGACTCAAGTTGTCTGCAGGTCCTAGGCCTCATTTGCTCCAAAAGTTGGAGGGAGATGAGTGAACAAGACAGAGGATGACAGAAAGAGAAAGGATGGTGTTTAGGTTTTTTTCCCCACTTTGAACTTTAGGGTACAGATGTGGGGACCTACAAGAAATACTTTTTTAAACGTATTTACCAACTTAGGTTTAGTATGCTGCCACCACCAAATAGTTTAAACAAATGTTTATGGGAGAGTTATTTGGAAACTTTGCCTTCCCCCAAATTTTCTAAGTTTGTATTTTCCCACTTTCCTGGGCAGATAAGACTCCTTCCCTCATCAATTCCCTGGTGATCACAATTCAAAATTTTTGGATCTTGAAACAAGGAGAAATTAATTATCCCCCCTTTCCTGGCAGGATTTGAGACGAATTTTCCTCCCCCACCAATTCCTGGTGAGCCCAGATCCAAACTCCTTGGATCTTAAAAAAAGGAAAAATTAATTAGGTTCTTAAAAGAAGACTTTTAAATAAAGAGAAAAAAAGGTGAAAGGAATACCTTTGTGAGATTAGCATGCAAGGAAATTTCACACACAACAGATTTAAAACAAAGAGGATTTCCCTCTGGGCAAAACCTTAAAGTTACACAAAAGACCCCAATTTGATTTTCCCTCTTATGCAAAAGAAGTCACAAAAGAAAATAAACACAATCTAATACATTCCTTTTTTAATTACTACTTTTAAGAAAAGTTAGATGGCTGATTTCTGGATCTTTCACACACCGGCACAAAACTTACTGAAGAGACAAAGGACTTGTTCCCTCCTCCCTCTTTGAAAGCTTCTTGTTCCCCTATTAGTTTCTCTGGTCAGGTATCAGCTAGGCTATGTGAACTTTTTAACCCTTTACAGGTAAAAGAGAAATTAACCCTTAACTGCCTGATTACTGAATACTGCCTAGGATAATTGTATTCTATCCCTGCCTCTGCCACAGAGTTCCTGTGTGGTGCCGGGCATACCCACTTTGCAGCCACCCTGCAGGCTACACCTCAGACCCAAGATACCTAGCTCTTTGCTTCCCTCCTAGGCCTTATGATGGCTCCTAGACAGGAGTAACTCGGGTGCACATTGTGAAAAGGGCTCAGGACATGTTGGTTGCATGCTGGGTGCTGAGCCGCAGGGAACCACGTAGCAGCCCCCTCACTAATTCAGGGTTAGGTTCTGCTGAGCGCCTGTCCTGCTCCT
>NW_020681683.1:0-652 GCF_002925995.2 Terrapene triunguis
CATCCAGTGAGGATAAATTAAACTAAATTTTATAAATAATATTTTTTTCAAAATGGCCGACATAAAATACACACATGTCCAGAAATGACACTGGGGAAGGACATGAAGCAAAAAGCGGAGCATAGAAACCTGCCAAAAATTACAGGCTGAGTAAAGGCCTAGAGTTATTACTGTAACCCTTCTGCCCATCTAAGTTGGCAGCAACAAGGGCCGGGTTCTGTATCTAGGGGTTCTGTTCAATAACACAATGCAAAACCGGCTCGAGCCCCCACCCAGTGACCTGGGACAATTACATACCACCCCCCTGGGTACCTCTAAGAGGCAATACTTCCCCTCTCGCAAGCACGGAGTCTGAGTGTAGCAGAAAATGTTTAATAACATGAGGTAAACGACATCAGCATAAAATTGGAAAAAACACCACAAACAGGATTCACAACACAAACCATGAGCAAAACCCACCCCAGCAAATCGGGCTGTGTCCTTTTCCCTTTGGTTCTTGAATCCAGCAACCCAAAAATCACCCAGAGTCCCCCAAGTCCAACAGCCCCAAAGTCTCTTGGGTCCAGCAACCACCCAAAGTCCCAAAAGTCCAACAACCCCCAAAGTCTCTGTCCCTGATCAGTGCAGCCCCAGAGTAAAAGGGGGGGGGGGG
>NW_020681683.1:752-1547 GCF_002925995.2 Terrapene triunguis
CAGCCTTTACCACGAGCCAGTCCACTTTCCTGCCATCCCACGAACTGCTCCGCTCTACAAGCTGCTCCGCTCCGCTCACCGACCTGTGAGCCGTTCCAGCCGTCCCCGCAAACAGCTCTGCTCGCCGTTCCTTGGGCCGCTCCAACCGGCCCCGCAAGGCTCCGCACCGCTCGCTGCTCCTCCAGTCGTCCCCACAAATTGCTCCACCAGCTGCTGAGCAATATAGCTTCAGGCTCCCCCACTAGTTAACACAGCACTCAGTGATCTCAGCTCTTAATAACATCAGCTCTTTTGTGATTTCAGCTCTTAGCAATTTCAGCTCATAGTATAGTAGGGGAGCCCCAGTGCTGGTGCACCATTGACCCAAAGTGAATTCAGCTCAGCAGCCTGTAACTAGACTCCTAAGGGAATCAAAGTTAGCTCTGACATTCAACAGTGGAGAGAGGAGGCAGTGCAATTGGTGTTTGAAACCCTCAGAGGGGGCCCATACCATCAGGTACAAATACCTGTCCCCATCCTCTCTCAATTCACTGGGTTTTGTAACCCATGCCCCTTGACAAGCAACTGCTACTTAGGTAATGGTGACGGATTCACTCAGTCCTTCTGTCATACAACAGTTCCACTGGCCTTGATTCACAGAATCAGGGTAACAAAACTTTATTCTTCCTGCCCCAATAACAGAGAAACTGGGGATCCCACACCAGCCAAAGTAACCACTTTTGGTTGCTGTGGGCTCATGCTAGGCGTGTGGGTGTGCCTATGCAAACGAGATCCGCCCCTGGAGTTCTTTTCCAC
>NW_020681684.1:0-5968 GCF_002925995.2 Terrapene triunguis
TGCAGTTCAAAGTTTATCACCTGCTTTCCATGACAAACAATTGAGAAGAAAAATTCTCCATAACTACTTAAGAGAAGTAGTATTTTTTGCATTCAACTTTGTTTTGCTATAATTCACTACCTCTACCTTCTGTTATATGGTACTCATGATACCAATGCATCTGTACCCATGTACCAATATCAGGATGTGCTAGTGATGTTGGGGTGCATTTCCTACCACTACAGATTTCCTTTTTAGTAAATCTTTGTGAAACATTGCTAATTTTTTGCCTTCGTTGTGACCAGTCTAGAAGCTATGGAGAAATTTATGTAAAGCTATTCTATTACCTTTAGAGTTTGTCGATATTCATAAGTATTTGTTGTGGGTCAGAATTAAAGCTCTACTTCTGCAACTCAATGCATGCAGGTGAACCCTGCACACATACAGAGCCCCGTTGACTTTAATGAGCCTCTGTGCTACAGCTAGGGTCCACTACTGTGCGTCAAATTACAGAACTTCATTCTAAGGTGACTTTTTACATATGTGATAGTCACCAAATAAACAAACCATAAAGGTAATTGAATATTCACATTCAAATACCTTAATTGATCATTTTTAATCTTTACAATCCTCCCTCCCAATTGTAGAGTTATATTAATCACGGGAAATAAGAAAAGTGTTTCTGTGTAGGACAAACCGTTTTTTGCTCAGTTACATAAGTGAGACTCACCTACCTCAAGAAGTCAGTGGAAGTTAAACCAGTGTGGCCTTAAAGGCTATGTCTACATAGCAAAGAAAAACCTATGGCTGGCCTGTCCCAGCTGACTCCGGCTCTTGGGGCTCGGGCTGCAGGGCTGTTTCTTTGCTGTGTACACTTCTAGGCTTGGGTTCCCACCTTGCAGGGTCCCAGAGCTCGGGCTCCAGCCCAAGCCTGGAAGTCTACACAGCAATGACACAAGCCCCATGGGCCAGCAACAGGTGTCTAGTGGTTGTGTAGACATACCCAAAGACACAAGTTTGGAACACAGAATGCATGAGTCACAATTCAATACCAAACCTTATGGGGCCTGTCTATATGGGGAAATTTACTGGTATAATTACACCAGTATAATTCCCCATGTGGGCATAAGAGTATCCACAGGGGGAATTATACCGATATTACTACAGCGCTATAGTTTTGTTGGTCAATTTCCCTGTGTAGACAAGCCCATAGAAATATTCAAGAAAAAGACAGCATGAGTCTACTGCCACCGTAAAATGTAGGTTTGTTGGACTAAGACTGGAATTGATTTCAGATTGACGCACATATATTAAAGGTGGGGGAGTATCCCTAAACCCAGTCAGTTTTAGGTCATATAGCCATAATGTAGTAAAGTGGATACTTACAAGGTTAGTTTCAGGGTGGGTGACCGTCAGAACTGCATGACTTCGACTGATTGACTGATCATCCTGAATTAAAATTGCACAGTTCTTGCGTCCAACAACATACTCAGTACCAACCAAAAGTCGATATGGCTCTGCTGAGAACAACAAAATTAACAAATATTTAACAGCAGAAAAACATAAGTACTTGTGAGCCATTTAAAAGCTTTTGCCAAGATATAATAAACTCGGTCCTGTAATCCTAGATGTATTGGGCAGGATTGGAAGTGCAATTTTATTTTACAGCTACATTTTTTTTCCTCTCTCACTAGCTCCTGCACACTTGAGCTGGACTCACTGTTGTAACAGAAAAAGTAGTTCATAGTTCTGCGGCAATCTTCCAGAGAATAAAGTGCATCACAGTGCTAACAAAAAAACAACTTGCAGTACTACTTACAGGAAATGTACAGTACCACTTTTGGGAACCATTAGGTTTTATGTGAAGGAAAAAAGTATATCATACTGCTATTCCGGAATACTATTCAGAAAGACAACTAGCAAAAGAGATTCAGATGAAAAAATCCTACCACTTTTTAATTGAATGCTGGATGATCTACAAGAGAAATCAAACCATAGTTGATAAATATCCACTCCACTTTGACTGATTGTTCTATTCCACTCTTGGCATTTGTCATCTAGACAACATGATGGCACAATCGCATACATTTTGAGTGAACTTGAAAAACATGTTCACCTATTTGCCAGTAGAAAGAAACTTTTCCTGATCAAGGTGGATGAGTAAAGGGGGTAAGGCAACAATTTCTACAGAACACAAGCTTTCATTTAAGGAAAGAGTCACTTTATAGCCCTTAGTCCTGTGCAGTTAACTTTCAAATATGACAGTAACAGTACCTCTGCTGCTGCTCATCACTTCCCTAAGGAGCAGTAGAATTACTAAAAAGATTCTACTCAGTTTCACTGCACTACTTAGAACCCTGTTGCCAGTATTAAAATTAACCCAAACACACTTACTCTAGGGTGGTTTGGGAAACTAAAAGCAGCAGCACTTGTAGGCACTGACATTGTTTATAGGGGAGGAGGACCCAAAAAAAGATTGAGAGAGTGGAAACACTCCCTTCTATATGTGATAGTAGCCAAGAAAATGGAGATTCTTCCTTCAAGAACAAGGACCTCCAACGTGTCAGTCACCTTCCAACTGAAGACTGATAGAAAAGATTAAGCCCAAATTATACAGCTAATAAAACTAAGAAAAAGAAGAGAAGTGACTTGCCAGTGCCAAAACTGCACCCGATCAGCCCAACACTTGCATGTATGCAACAGGTGCAACTGAGAAAATGAGACCCCCAGCAGTTTGACTTCCACCCCTGTATTTATTCCCTAGATACTTTTAAGACTGCCAATTTGGGAAATACAGTACCTTATACATGTATTTTATTGGTTTCTGGAAGATTGTAGAGCATCTCACATCCAAAACCCTTCAGTGCAATAAAATGTAAGATCTGAGCTCCTCAGGACTCAATTGATAGGGTTAAAGAACATACCTGACCTCAAGGCCATATAGTTTCAAGGATCAATCCTATAGGATTTGAGTCAGAATTTGTCCAAATTAAAGGCAAGTCTTTCTTTCCTCTGCAATTTTAAGTTTCCTAATATTATTACATTCTTCCATAATCAAAGTTAGAATGCCTAGTTTTAATTACACCAGTGAATTACCAAGAACTTAATTTTCTGGGGAACCTAAATTAAATTAATTTGTTTTCAGTCTCATTCCTAGTGGCAAGTTTTCACAACACACGTACCATCACCAAAGCAGATTGTAATTGTCTCCCTCATTGGCAATTTTAGTCCTTGTCTACACTTGTCGGTATAACAAACAACCCTAGAGGAGTTATTTTGCCAGTATGGCTTATACCAGTTCCCAGAATAAAATCTACAATAGCGCTTTTTACTAGCATGGCTAGGTCAGTTAAGGGTATGATTCTTTTTCCACACTTCTAACTGACATAACTATGCCAGCAAAACTTTCTAGTACAAACCACTCCTTAGTCAAGAAATCAAAGAATGAATAGGCATGAAGAATAAATGATCCCCCTGAAAAATACCCTAGCCAGGTCAGGGATGAGGCATGCAAGAAAGATAGTTCCACCACACACAGGCACTGCAGCTACCCATGCTGCATGTATTCTACAACTTGATGTTTCTGGAACCTACATGCGTCCATCTATTTGATATCTTTTTCAAGCAATAAAATTCAGATCATAGTGAGGAAAGAGGATGGACTATTTTCCTCACGAATTTATTTAAAAATTTAAAGTATTTTTTCTCCCCAAAACCTTTTCACATTTTAATTCAACTGAAGAAATTTACCCAGCCTATCTCACTGTACAACATGAAGTAAAACTTTTTTCTCGTAAATACAATTGCTGCCCTCAGTTAAACTATCAGCTAACTAAGCAGTATAACTGAGGCCACAAGACTGTGTTCTACAAAAGTTTTAATCAAATTCTTGCACTGTCATTGTAGTCCAGGTAAAGTTCCTGCTCAGAGCAGACTCAAATGACACAGTGGTTAAAAAAAATAATTCTGGCTGTTGGCATACACTAGCTATATGTTGCTGATGTTATTTAATATATTTATTAATGAAGTGGAAAGGTGGATGAAGTGCAAGGTGGCAAAATTTAGGATGGTCAAAGTAAATAAAAAGTTATTTTGGATAGGCAAGTATCTAGATGATTAAGAAAGTCTGGAGGGCCCTGACAAAGCTCGATAGCAGAGAAAGTTCATTGTTGACACATACAAATGTAATGCATATTGGAAGGAATAAATTTGAACCGCTCATACAAAATACAGGGTTCTAAATGAACTTTACACACTCAAACAAAAAGACGCATTGTAGACAACTCAAGGAAAACCTCTCCCAAACGCACAGCAGCAGTCAAGAATACAAACGAACTGCTAACCTGCATAAAGAATGACAGAAAATAATAACTGGAAATATTACATAAATCAATAGCACAACCCCATTTAGAATATTGTGATCAGTTCTGGTCACATCATCTAAAAAAAAAAGAAGGCTTCAAAGAAGTGATGAAAATGATCAAATGCACAGAAATAATTTCATATTTAAAAACCTCAAGAGTAACTATATAGGGATGAGAGAGACAAGGTGGATGAGGTAATAACTACACTGCATATTTAAAGATGAGACATAAGGGGGGTCGTGACAGAGGAACATAAAATAAATGGCAAAGAGAAAGCAAATGGAAGTAAAAGGTATGTTTCTACATTCACTTCTATACACACCCTCACATAATAAAGGGGGAATTGAACAAAACTGAAAAGGCAATCACATTAAAACGAGTAAAATATATGTTTTAAAGGAGGAATATTTAGCCTGTGGAACTCATGGCCACATGCTATCTATCATTCAGGTGACTAAATCAGGCTCTGATACGGTTAGGAGACCATCCAGATTAGACCCAATTTAAAATCCTTATTTAGAGGGGACACAGAACCTGCAGTGCACCCCCCTCCCCCGCCAGCAGGGGCTGGAAGCCCCGCGGGCCCCTCACCTGCTGCACTCACACTGTGGGGGTTGAAACAATGTGTATCGTGGGGGTGCTGAAAGCCACTGAACTACATGGAAAAGCCTGTATCTGATAGAAACCACTTCAACCCAAGGGGTGCAGCAGCAGCCCCCTAGTTCCAGCACCTGTGACGGGGGGGGGGGGGGGTTCCCGGCACTGCCCCCCGCTCCAGGACCCCTGAGTCGGCGCCGCCCCATTGCCCCACCCTCAACGCAACATGCCCGCCGGCCTCGGTCCCAGTACCCGGGGCGGATCCCGCCGGGCAACGGGGCCAGGTGGGAGCGGGCAGGAGCCCAGCGGCCAAGGGGCTGGGGGATGGGAACACTGCATTGCGGTCAGCCCGTACCTGGGGCGGGCGCAGGCCCTGCCGCTGACACCAGCTTCCACATCCCGGGGAGGGGGAAAGACCTCCGACCCCCTCAGCCGGCGCCGCCCGCTCCGCAATCCGCGAGCGTGTCCCTGTGCGCGCTCCCGCGCGGCGAGAACCAAATCTCGCTGAGGCGCGGGGCGTGCAGCGCCACTTGTCGCCTGGGAGGGGAATAACAGCTACTTCCGTCTGCTGACTGCGCGCAGGCGCGGCGACAGGACGGACACAGGAGGGGAGGGAAGAGAAGAGGTTGTACTGCTGCTAGCCGGAGTACGGGTGGGGGCAGGGGACATTCCACTGTTGCCAGTCCAGAGTCCGGGCATGGTTGGAGGTACACTAACACATAAGGTAATCTCACAATCAGCAACTGCACTGTTGCCAGCCCAAGGTCAGGTCATGGGGGGAAGGAGGGAACGCTGCACTGCTGCCAGCACACCTGCCTTATGCAGGGTTATGAAGAGACTTGCTATAAATAACAGAGAGTCCTGTGGCACCTTTAAGACTAACAGATGTATTGGAGCATAAGCTTTCGTGGGTGAATACCCACTTCGTCAGACGCATGTGGTTATTCACCCATGAGTAGGGTTACCATATTAAAACATTTTAAAAAAGAGGACACTCCATGGGCCCCGGCCCTGCCCCAACTCCGCCC
>NW_020681685.1:0-2383 GCF_002925995.2 Terrapene triunguis
CTCAGGCCTAGTCTCTCTCTCCACTTAGAGAGAGAAGGGCTTGGCTGCAGGGATCTAGAGGTAGGGTACCTGAGTGGAGCAGGGCTGGGGAAAGGCTGAGGAGCTGGGGAGCTCTAGCCTGGAAAGCCCCAGGCTGCGGCCTAGCATAAGGCCAACAGGTACTGGGGGTTGCAGAGGGCAGCCCAGGGCTAGGCCAAGGCAACAGGTCCAACCCCCCCCTTGCCAGTGATGAGTGGCCTATACTGCAGTCTGCCCCAGGGAGCGGGGGCTAGTTGGTGATTGGCAGTGGCCTAGTACTGAGGCAAGGTGGAGATAGTGGGTGGGAGTTCCACAGGGAGGGGAGACCCAGATCTGTGGGGTACTGCTAGGGGGCAGCATCCCAGTAATAGGGGCACTGGGGTCCTGGGAGGGACACGGGGGCCCAGTGCGAGGGACAAGGTGGATCACTGGCCTGTAGAGGGCGCTCCAGATGCTGGACGAGCTGATTCCCTGAAGCAACCAGTAGGGGGTGCCGCAGGGGTGAGTCCACACCCTTACAATTATAAAGAAAAAAGTAAAAGAATTACACCTGCAAAATCAGGATGGAAGGTAACTTTTTACAGTGTAATAAAAAATTTAAAACACAGAGGACTCCTCTCTGGACTCAACTTTAGTTATAAAACTTCCTCTTAGCATAGGGAAAATTCACAAGCTAAACCAAAAGATAATCTAACGCATTTCCTTGCCCCTACTTACAATTTTTGTAAACTTAGATGGATCATTCTGGTATGTTTTTAGGAGCTGTTTTACCTGCCTAGTCCCTCTCTCTGGAGAGGGAACAAACAAAAAGAGCACAACAACCCCCCCTTCCCCCGATTTGAAAGTATCTTCTTTCCTCATTGGCCCTTCTGGTCAGGTGCCAACTAGGTTATTTGAGCTTCTTAACCCTGTGACGGGTTGGATCACAGAAACCCCCTTGGGAGCTGCCACCCGCTGTGCCAAGACTACCCCTGCTTCTGTTTTCCCTGCCAGCTTAGGGCTCCAGCACCCTGTCTTGCTGAGCCAGCCACTCCTGTCTGGCTCCAACACAGACTCAGGGTCTGAATCACTTGTCCCAAAACTGCAAGTTTACCCAAAAACAGCTCACAAGAGTGTGCTTGTCTTTAGCACTCAGATGCCCAACTCCCAATGGGGTCTAAACCCAGATAAATCCGTTTTACCCTGCATAAAGCTTATGCAGGGCAAACTCATAAATTGTTCGCCCTCTATAACACAGATAGAGAGATATGCACAGTTGTTTGCTCCCCCAGGTATTAATACATACTCTGAGTAAATTACTAAATAAAAAGTGATTTTATTAAATACAGACAGTAGGATTTAAGTGGTTCAAAGTAGTAACAGACAGAACAAAGTAAGTCACAAGCAAAATAAAATAAAATGCGCAAATCTATGCCTAATCAAACTAAATACAGATAATCTCACCCTCAGAGATGCTTCAGTAAGTTTTTCTCAGACTGGACACCTTCCAGGCCTGGGCACAATTCTTTCCCCTGGTACAGCTCTTGTTCCAGCTTATGTGTTAGCTAGGGGTTTCTCCATGATGGCTCCTCTCCCCTCTCTGTTCTCTTCCACCCCTTTATATATCTTTTGCATAAGGCGGGAATCCTTTGTCCCTCTGGGTTTCCACCCCCCCTCACTGGAAAAGCACCAGGTTAAAGATGGATTCCAGTTCAGGTGACATGATCACATGTCACTGCAAGACTTCATTACTCACTTGCCAGCACACACATATACAGGAAGACTCACAGGTAAACAGCCATCTGCAGACAATGGGAGTCATCAAGATTTCAAACCATCATTAATGGCCCACACTTTACATAATTACAATAGGCCCTCAGAGTTACATTTTATATTTCTAGTTTTAGATACAAGAGTGGTACATTTATACAAATCAGATGATCATACTCAGTAGATTATGCACTTTGTAATGATACCTTACAAGAGACCTTTTGCACGGAGCATATCCCAGTTGCATTATATTCACTTATTACCGTATTTTCTCTAAATTTATCCCAGTTACATTATATTGACTTATTATTATATTTTTATAAAACCATGTAGACTGCACAACGTCACAAACCCCTTACAGGTAAAGTGATTTAGAACAGCTTCCCAAGAGGGATTTTATGTTACCGTTATCTCTATGTTTATGACACAGTTATATATCAACAATGTTACTTTGTATATATTCTCTTATTCTGAATCCTTCCTGTGCTGGCAGGCATTAGGGAATGAACAAGGCTCCTATCCTGGGCTGCTCTTTCCATGTCCTCTATGTTGTTAACTCCCATAAATTTTCTGCCTCAAAGGTGGAAGGATTCTTTCACTCAGCCCCTTTTAAATA
>NW_020681686.1:0-3770 GCF_002925995.2 Terrapene triunguis
TATTCAGCTTCCCGGGTTCATCAGTCATCTCCCTGGACTCCAGAGAGGTGACTGATGAACCCAGGAAGCTGAGTAACACATACCGCCTACTCAGCCACCCTGGAACCAGCTTGGGGTCTGGGGAGGGGAGGCATGGCATGGATGTGGCTGGCTCGGAGCACCTCCGGGCAGGTGCGGGGGAAGGGGTTTGGGGCTCCTCTGGCTGAGGTGGGGGGTGCTCGGGCCTCCTGGCCAGCCCAGGGCTCTTCCAGCTGGCAGGAAGGAGTGGCTCATGGATCTGGCTGCAGGGGGGCTCGGGGCTCTGGCCGCAGGGGTGAGGTTGCAGGCGGAAGGGGTGGAGCCGAGGGCTAGCCTCCCCAAGGGGGGCTCCACCAGCTGCCCATGGGTATATAACTCAATACACAGCCACTTCCTTGGGATCCTGTTTTAGGGTTTAAAAGGGTTGATGTTCTGCTGTGTTACTCTGATGATTTCACCCAACTGATGACACTTTATTCCAATATAGTATCATTGTTAACTCATTAATTGACTGATTTGACCATAACTGTATAACTGTATTGTTTAACCCTTAGTTAGCTGTGTAGTGTTTACAGTAATTTAGCCTTAGTGATGTGTGGTCTTGATTTGTTCATTTTAATAAACTGTATAAAAGGAACATCGGCTCTTAGTTCTTTCAATTAGCAACATGGGCCGGGACCATAGAGAGCCTAGGTGGAGATCATCCGGTCCACCTTGGAACCTAATCAGCTCCCTTGAAATTAATCTTTTTGTTTCCCCAAGGGAACAGCTGAGGGGGCATCATTCTCAGATCGAGATGCTCAGAGCATCACAAGAGAAAAGCTTCCCCACCCAGGCTTTCAGAATTGAGGGGGGAAATGTGGGTGAGTGAGCAGGGGTCAGTGAGGTGGGGGTATTCCTCTGAGTGGGGGGTGGCTGGCGCTGCAGTCACTCTCATGGCCAGGCTCAGCCTGCACCTCCATCTAGCTTGCCCAGGGGTTCTGCCGTTGTCACGGAGTGTGGGGGGACACAAGGCCCTGCACCCCCGGCTTTCTGCAATTCACCATGACTCTCAGGCAGCCAATAAAGCAGAAGGTTTATTTAGACAACAGGAACACAGTCCAAGACAGGTCTTGCAGGCACAGACAACAGGATCCCCCCCAATTAGGTGCATCTTGGGGTCCCAGGGCACCACAGCCCCTTTGGGAGGTCAGAGTCCTGTCTGCCTCCCAGCCATTCCACCAGCCAGCTCTGAAACTCCCTCTCCCCTTTGTTCCGTTTCCCGGGCAAAGGTGTCACCTGGCCTTTAACCCCTTCCTGGGTTCTCATGTTACATGCTCAGGTATTCTCCCTCAGCCAGTCTCCCATCCCCCAATGCAGACCATCCTAGCCACACTCCCCTGCCTTCCCAGCCAACACTCCCCACTCAGCATTCACAGACCACATTAAGAACAGTCCCAGTTCGTCACAGCCGTGTCAGGCCCAACTGAGGGTGTGGATCTGTTTGGAAGGGCTGTAAATGGAGGTGAAAAGTGCGGACACTTCAGCCACTGTGGTGTTGGCAGAGGAATTCGGAGAGTGGGGGGGGGGGCTCAGGCAAAGGGTTAGAGTGTGTGGGGGGTGAGGGCTCTGGCTCGGGGTGCAGGCTTTCGGGTGGGGATGGGGATGAGGGTTTGTGGTGCAGTGGGGCTCCCAGGGGCTACAGTGGGAAGAGAGAACTCCCCACCGGTCTCTCTCCCTGCAGCAGCACCTGGGCTGGTGGGGGAGAGGCACCTTTCCCCCGGCCGCAGCAAGTCCCGGCTGGGCTGGATCGGGGGAGTGGCGCCTGTCCCCCGGCTGCAGCAGGTTCAGGGCCAGGCTGGGTTGGGGCTGGGGAGAGGCATCTCTCCCCGCCGCAGCCCTGAGAGCCTGCACAATGCTTAATAGGCCGCTGCTTAGCCGTGCAGCTTAGAGGGAAGTTAGTTGGTGACTCCCTACTGAGAACAACAGACAGGCCTGTCACCAGAGATGATCTGGAGAACAGAAGGGTGTGCTGTCTGTCAGGAGCTAAGATACGGGATGTGGACCTGAGGCCGAAGAGGATCCTAATGGGAGCAGGAAAGAATCCACTGATTCTCCTTCATGTGGGAGCAAACAATACTGCTAGATTCTCGCTGGAATGCATCAAGGGAGACTATGCCAAGCTGGGGAAGATGCTTAAAGAAATGGAGGCTCAGATGACCTTCAGTGGGATCCTACCTGTCCCTGGAGGAAAAGAACGAAGGTGAGACAAGATTATGATGATGATCAGATGGCTCAGGCTATAAGGAGGGCTTTGGGATGTTTGACCACTGGGAGGCATTCAAGACAGAGGACAATTCTAATGGGATGGACTCCACCTGAGTAGGGAGAGTAATAGACTTCTGGGATGGAGGTTGGCACAACTGATTAAAAGAGCTTTATACTATGAAGTTGGGGGAGACGATTGGGAGATGTTCATGTAATCTCCACGCCTGATTCTAACATTGACTGTGAGGAAAATCAAGAAAGATAGTATACAGCAATGGAGAAAGGAACTGCAGAGGGTAGGAGAATGGACACTAAAAGGAAAGGTAGTGCCAATGACTGCCTAGGAAGGAGTACAGTGGAAAGGGATCTGGGGGTTATAGTGGATCACAAGCTAAATATGAGTTAACAGTATAACACTGTTGCAAAAAAAGCAAACATCAGTCTGGGATTTATAGCAGGAGTGTTGTAAGCAAGACACAAGAAGTAATTCTTTTGCTCAACTCCATGCTGATTATGCCTCAACTGGAGTATTGTGCCCACTTCTGGGTGCCACGTTGCAGGAAAGATGTGGACAATTTGGAGAAAGTCCAGAGAAGAGCAATAAAAATGATTAAAGGTCTAGAAAACATGAGCTATGAGGGAAGATTGAAAAAACTGTGTATGTTTAGTCTGGAGAAGAGAAGACTGAGAGGGGACATGATAATAGTTTTCAAACACATAAACGGTTGTTATAGGGAGGTAAATTGTTCTCGTTAACCTCTGCGGATAGGACAAGAAGCAATGGGCTTAAGCAAGGGGCGTTTAGGTTGGAGAAAGGGAGGTTTAGGTTGGACATTAGGAAAAACTTCCTAACTTTCAGGGTGGTTAAGCACTGGAATAAAATTGCCAAGGGAGGTTGTGGAATCTCTGTCATTGCAGATTTTTAAGAATAGGTTAGATAAACACCTGTCAGGGATGATTTAGATAATACTTAGTCCTGCCATGAGTGCAAGGGACTGGTCTAGATGACCTCTCGAGGTCCCTTCTAGTCCTATGATTCTATGGTCAATGATACTAACAGTCAGGTAGGTGATACTGGCGGTAGACTGACTGTACCTAATCGGGCGAGGAGTCTGGGTGAAGCCAAGCAGAAACAAGTAAGATGTTTGTACACCAATGAAAGGAGTCTGGGAAACAAAATGGAGGAACTAGAACTACTGATGCAGGCAGTGAAACCAGATATTATCGGGATAACAGAAACATGGTGGAATAGTAGTTATTGCTGGAGTAGTGGTATTGAAGGATATGTACTGTTCAGGAAAGTCAGAAATAAAGGTAAAGGTGGTGGAGTAGCATTGCATATTAATTATGAGGTAGACTGTAAAGAAATTAGAAGTCATGAAATGGATAAGACATCCAAGAATATTAAAGAAACTGGCACATGAAATTGCAAGTCCAATAGCAAGGATTTTTAATGACTCTGTAAACCTGGGAGTCATACCCTATGACTGTAGGATTGTTAAAAT
>NW_020681687.1:0-1433 GCF_002925995.2 Terrapene triunguis
TCTAAGGTGCCACAAGTACTCCTGTTCTTTTTGCGGATACAGACTAACACGGCTGCTACTCTGAAACCTAAGACCATACAGTAACTTATTCAAACTACTCTTGCCTGCCTTTGACTTAGATGCGTGTATGTATATGTGTTCAACCAGCCTTTCATCTGACCGTCTCTTATACAAAACACATATGTTTGTCTTGCAAGCATCTGGCATCTCCCACCACAGTAATAGTGCCTCCCACCCCTAATATTATACTTGTAATCAGTTTTCTTACATAAATGTATAAGAAAATATATTCTCATGCTCAGTGTGTGGGCGTGTTGGGCTGGGGAGCATGCCAATAACTAGTAAAGCAATATGTGAGGCCATTACTTTTCCCCCTGTTGAGAATATGCTATTTAGTATGCAAACTATGAGCACCTAGAGAAAAGAGAGATGTTTCTTTAAGGGGAAGAGCTGATTAGCTGCTCTTGCTGGCAGCAAACAGCTGGTCAGTCGGGCAGGTTCAAGGCCATTTCAGCTCCCTCTCTTATGGAGGCACCATATGTTACATCTCTCACATCAGCAGCTTTATTTTCCAATAATCTTGCTCCAGAAGGGAAGCAACAAAGGAGGCAAAGGCGGGGAGAGCCCACGTTCTACACTTGGCTTATTATTCGCCAGTGTCAGTTTTGTGTGTGGACACGCTAGCCTTCCTCTCAGCCTGGGCTAAAACCAGGGAAGGGGAAAGGCACCTGTGAATGCTTTTTGCCTCCATTTCCTCCTAGCACACTGACTGGGGAGGGAGGAAGAATTCCCACATTAAGGTAAATTGATTTTGGTGGGGAGGGGGGTCTCACTTCTGGCTGCAATAGGTAATGCACTCATTCAGGTCCTCCCAGGCCTTAGGGGTCAGTTTCTCTCCTTTTTCCAAGCAACCGACCTCTGAGATAGACAGGCGTTAGGAATTAACCAGGGATTAGGGGCTAAACAGGAACATTATATAATAGGTGAAATATTTCCTCCACTTGCTCAGTTTAACCCCCAGCTTTCGCCAGAGTGTTGGAAAGCTGGGGGGGGGGGGTTCAGCCAACAGCTGGGAGGTGGCCACCCAAAAGAAACGCCAGCCCCTGGAAGGGGGATAGAATCATAGACTATCAGGGTCGGAAGGGACCTCAGGAGGTATCTAGTCCAACCCCCTGCTCAAAGCAGGGCCAATCCCCAACTAAATCATCCCAGGCCGCGGTGTCGCAATCGGCAGCAGGCGTCCACACCAGCGTGTGACACGAAGCTCTGGAGTCGCCGCTACTGCTCCGCACGGATCATTAGCTGCTCCACACGCCAGGGAGCGAGCGAGCTCCGGCAGCGGCAGGGGAGGGGAAGGCGCCCCCTGCACCACGCACAGCGGGGAGTTCTCCAGACACACTTCAGCTCCACCTTTGCAGCTCGCAGGCTGGGGA
>NW_020681688.1:0-3168 GCF_002925995.2 Terrapene triunguis
AAAGTTCCTTCTTTACCTTGGTGGGTCCTGCACTTATTGGCAGATTTTCTCACCTCACAGATTCACCTTGTGGGTTGGGAAACAGCCCAGAGAACCTTCCCCTCTGGTAGAAACCACAGTCCAGGTCAATTCCTCCTGTATTTGATCAGGAGTTGGGAGGTTGGAGGGAACCCGGGCCCACCCTCTACTCCAGGTTCCAGCCCAGGGCCCTGTGGACTGCAGCTGTCTAGAGTGCTTCCTGGTACAGTTGCACAACAGCTACAACTCCCTGGGCTACTCCCCATGGCCTCCTCCCAACACTTTCTACATCCTCACCACCAGACCTTCCTCCTGATGTCTGATAACGCTTGTACTTCTCAGTCCTCCAGCACTATGCCTACTCACTCTCAGCTTTTTACACACCTCTTGCTCCCAGTTCCTCCCTCACATGCACTTCCTCTCCTCTGGCTCCCCCTTTGGCCTGACTGGAGTGCGCCCTTTTATAGCATCAGAGGAGGCTTAATTAGAGGCAGGTGCTTAACAGCCTCACCTGACTCTTAGCAGGTTAATTGGAGTCAGGTGTTCTCATTAGCCTGGAGCAGCCCCTGCTCTGGTCAGTCAGGGAACAGATGCCTGCTTCTCCAGTGGCCAGTAGATCTGCCTTCGACTCCTCTGCTGCAGAGGGAAGGAGGAAGAGGGCTGCTGTTTCTGCTGGGCACTGGGCCCTTGGCCCTCGCTGCTGCTGCTCCAGCTACTCTCCTGGCTGAGCTAAACACCTCCACCAACCACCTTTCTCTGTTACCTGCTTGCTGGCTGGCTAGTGGACCCCCCCCCCCTCGGTTGCTGCTGTCACTCCAACTACGGCCCCTTGGGGATGGGGGGGCTGCTGGCTCGCTCCCCAGAGGAGGGGAGTGAGGGACCCCAGCTCCAGCCTTTGTTTCTGAGGACACCACCACAACCACCACCATCAGAGCGGGGTCCCTCCTGCCTGGCCACCAGACCACCACCACCTGGAGCTGCTGTGTTCGCTGCTGGGGAGCTGCTGGAACCCTGAGGCCTTGGCTACACTTGCGAGTTACAGCGCTGTAAAGGCTCCCCCAGCGCTGTAACTCACTCCCTGTCCACACTGGCAAGGCATTTGCAGCACTGTATCTCCGTGGTTGCAGCGCTGCATGTACTCCACCTCTCTGAGAGGAATAGCGAGTATTGGGCTGCCGCTGCAGCGCTGCGGCGCCAGTGTGGCCGCTCAATGCGCTGTGAGTGGCCTCCAGAATTATTTGGCAGTATCCCACAATGCCTGTTCTAGCCACTCTGGTCATCAGTTCAAACTCTACTGCCCTGGCCTCAGGTAACCAACCATGTGACCAACCCTTTACATTCCCCAGGGAATTTTAAAAATCCCCTTCCTGTTTGCTCAGCCTGGCGTGGCATGGAGTGCTATCAGCAAATCTTTTCAGGTGACCATGCCTCCACGCACCAAGCGAGCCCCAGCATGGAGCAATGGCGAGTTGCTGGACCTCATCAGTATTTGGGGGGAGGAAGCTGTATAGTCCCAGCTGCGCTCCAGCCGTAGGAATTACGATACCTTCAGGAAGGTATCAAAGGATATGATGGAAAGGGGCCATGACGGGGATGCCCTGCAGTGCAGGATTAAAGTGAAGGAGCTGCGGACTGCCTACTGCAAAGCCCGCGACGCAAACGGCCGCTCGGGTGCTCCCCCTGCTACCTGCCGATTCTACAAAGAGATGGATGCGATACTAGGGTTAACCTCACCTCCACTCAGAGCACCACCATGGACACTTCAGAGCCAGTGGGGAGGGGGAGGAGGAAGAGGAGGAGGAGGAGGAAAACGGGAGTGAGGGTGGTGGGCCGGATGGAGACACCCCGGAATCCCTGGAGCCATGCAGCCAGGAGCTCTTCTCGAGCCAGGAGGAAGGTAGCCATTCGCAGCGGCCGGACCTTGGGGAGGGAAAACAGAAGAGCAGGGTCCCGGGTTTTTTTTTGGGAAGGAATTTTTTCGGTGCGGGCGCTTTGGGAGAGGAGGGTTAGGCATGCATGCCTAGATGCGGAATAGTGCATTGATGTGGTTTATCACATCGCGGTAATTGGCCTCGGTAATCTCCTCGAATGTCTGATCCTGAACGTGTGCAATACGCTTGCGCAGGTTTATCGGGAGAGCCACCGTGGTCCTTGTCCCAGCCAGGCTAACGTGTCCGTGCCACTGTGCCACGAGGGGCGGGGGGACCATTGCTGCACACAGGCAAGCTGCATACGGGCCAGGGCGGAAGCCGCATTGCAGTAGAAGACCCTCCCTTGCTTCCCAGGTCACCCTCAGCAGCGAGATATCGTCCAGGACGAACTCCTGTGGAAAATGTTGGGACAGTGTTCAGTGTAGGTGCCCCCTGAAGCTGTTGGCTCTCCCCAAGGCACAGAAACCCAGAGGACAGTGCATCCCTGAAACAATCAGTCCCCCTTACTCACCATTTTGAGGCTCCCGTGGGATATGTGTGCTCTGTTTCGGACGGGAAAATTATGCTATTGTGTGTTTTCTACTCCTTAAGTGCGGGGGGAATCACTACTGTCTGGTATAAACAGTGCTGCCTCTGTTAAATGTTGCATTTTGCCTATACAGCTGCATCAACCTTGAGACCTCAGCCGTCCCTCTTATTGCCTGCTCAGAGACTGCAAAGACTCAGGAAGAGACCGCGAAAAAGCAAAGAAGACCTGCTGCAAGAAGTGATGCGGCAATCTATTAAAGAGAATGACAAAGCACAGAACTGGAGGGAGAGAGAAAGCAGGATGCGCCAGGAAAATGCAGCACACCGACGGCAAAGCACCGCGCACCGGCAGCAAAGCACTGATAGGCTCATAAGCATCCTGGAGCGCCAAGCAGATGCTATCCAGGAGCCGGTAGCCATGCAGAAAGAGGAGCAGTAGCGCAAACGCAAACCCCACCCACTCTGTTCCCTGGCCTGGGAGTGGAGGCTGCATTAGGGGAGGGAGCTTCCCTCTGGGGCTTAAAGCTGGTACCTGCCTCTTCTGCTCCCTTCTCAGTCAAAGCTTCTGACACCTTCCTGTCTGTGTCTGTGCCACTGGGAATGGAGCAGCCCCAGAAGGGAAGCTGGGAACGGAAGCCTCTGCAATAAATGAGAAACTAGTGAAGTGGGTTCCATTCAGGGGTGAAAGTAA
>NW_020681689.1:0-450 GCF_002925995.2 Terrapene triunguis
GGCCCCGACAGCTTTGGGGAGCCCCTTGGGATCCCCAGGGAGAAGGGGCCTGGCTGTAGGGGTGGGCCAGGCCCCGGGCTGCCAGGATGAATGGGCTCCAGAGCCAGAAGCAGCCCCCCCACGCCTGCCTCCCCATGCCCTCGCCCACCCCCACCCCACCTGGCCCCGCCCCCTCATACCCTTCCCCCGATCTTCTGCTCAATCCAGGCTCAGCAGTGCCCCCCCCCCCCGCCACTTTTCTCCCATTTTGCTGGTTTCTGCCTTTTGGCTTTAGCTCCGTCAAGGCCTTTGAAACCAGCCCCTATTCCCCCTCTGACCTTCACCCCCCCCGGCCCCCACTGCTTCCCCAGCCCCCCACCCAGCACTGCCCCCGTGTCAGTTTCTATCCCCAGCCCCCCCTCCACCGCCCTTTGCCAGCTGGGTCTCTGGTTCAAGGGGACGGTTCAGCTC
>NW_020681689.1:550-1111 GCF_002925995.2 Terrapene triunguis
CCTAATTCTGTTCCCATCACCCCAACTTCAGCGGCTGCAGGATGGGCAGGGACTGAACCTCCCACTCATTACCCTGGCAGCAGGATGGGGCCCATCCAGGGCGGGAGGGGGAGGGAGAAAGCTGGACCCTATAGAAAAGGAGGGCAAGGTTTTATCCCCCCCACCCCGGTGCCACACTTCCGAGTGTGTCATTACGAACCCCAAACAAACCAGGGAGGAATTGGTTAAAGGGATGGTGCTGGTTGGGGGGGGGGGGAAAGGAGAGGGGGGGCCTGGGTGGGGGGGGGCAGCCTCCCCCCTCCCCTCCCCAGGGGGCAGTGCCTCCTTCAGACCTCGCTGGTGACGGAGCGGGAGGGGATGAGCACGTCGGGGGTGGTGGGGAAGAGGCACAGCTGGGGGTCAGGTGATCGCTGGGAGCAGAGCTCTGTGATCCTGGAGGGGAGAGAAACAGGGGGGCAGAGCTTTAAATGTGGCCCCAAAGCGCCTGAAAAAGTTACAGCCCCCCCACATTGACCCCACAACCTTTGGTACCAGAGCAGAGCTGAGCCCTCTAGTGATACA
>NW_020681690.1:0-1749 GCF_002925995.2 Terrapene triunguis
CGCAGCCCCATGCTCCTAGGGGCAGCCCCCCGCCCCCGCACGTATCATCCCACCTCCTCCCTCACTCCTAGGGGCAGCCCCTGCTCCCCTCCCCTATGCACCAGCCCCCCAGGCACACCAATGCTCCCATGGGGCAGCCCCCCAGCCCCCATGTACCACCCCCCCACCTCCCAGGCACTGCCCCTGGCACCTCCGCAAGAGGCAGGAGAGCTGCTCCTGCAGCCGGCTCTCCAGCAGGGGTCGCTGCGTTGTCAGCGGGTCATGCTGGTAGGTGAGCTTGACGTGCTGGTCGCCCAGGGCCCGCAGGAGACGCCAGAGCTGGAACAGCACCTCGGCCGCCCCCGTGAACCTGCGGGCGGAGAGGAGCCGGGTCAGCCTGGGGTGGGGGGACCCCTCCGGGCCGGGGAGCCGCGTCACCCAGCGGGATACACACCAGGTGGCCCAGAGACCCCCAGCCCGGGCCAGCCGGGCACGTCCCCAGAGAGCGGCTGTGACTGTCTGCCCGTGGGACCCGCTTCCCCCCAGGCAACCACTCGCTCATTTCTCTTCCCTAGGTAATAAACCGCAGGCTCCTGTCGGACGGGACTGGCTAAAACCGCCGGCGCCGGGCCCGGATCTCGGGGGACGTGCCTGGTCCTTTGGGACGCGGAGTCACCTGAACATTGGGGCTGAGGGAGGGAGACAGGCCGCAGAGCCCCAGGGGCGGGCTGGGACGCCGGGGGCGTCACCCTTGTCCCTGGGTTGGGGACCTCGAATTGCAGACTGTACAGACAGCCTGGGGTTTGCGCTCGGCTTTGGGGGTCTGCCCAGTGCCTGACCCCCGCCCCAGCTGGTGAAAGGGTCCCAGACTCCCAGGGGGAGGGGGAGCAGCATCCCCAATCACCCCCTACCAGGTCTCCAGGTGGCTCAGGCTGGTGTCGCAGGCTGCCCCGATGCAGGCCCTCCGCTGCCGGTCCTTCCACTCGGCCAGCTCCTCCAGCAGGAAATCCCGCAGCGTCTCACAGCGGCCCAACAGCTCCTGCGCCCGGGCCAGCACGTCCTGCCAGAGACACTGTGTCCGTTGTGACCCCGGGTGACCCACGGGGGGGGGGCTGCCCTACCAGCTCCTGAGAACCCCATGGGGAACACACCAGCCCCCCTGGGGTGACCGGCCGTGCACAGCTCCCAGCACCACACTGAGCCCAGCCCAGCTGGGAGGCAGCTCCTGGGAAACTGAGGCACATCCGGACAAGACCCAGTGGGGAAGGGACCCAGGAAAACCAGCCCCCAGAGAAGGTGCGTGTGGCGGGAGGGGTGACTGCCGCCTTGATCCAGCTGCCCCAGGGACCCACGGAGCCCCCCAAGCAGGGGGCTGGCCCCATGCGGAGCCTCACCTTGCGGCTCCGGTCCAGGTTGTTCAGCATGGCCTGCAGCTGCTCCGTCTGGCGAGCCAGCTCGGGGCTGGGGGTGGCGCCGTTCGCTGGGGAGATGGCGATAGGGCTCAGTGAGGGTGGGGACAGGAACGGCAGCCATGGGTCAGAACCCACCCCTTGCTGTGCCCCCCGCCCCCGGCCCCCTGCAGCACAGCGCCCCCCATTGAGCCCTTGCCCCACCCCCTGCAGCGCCCCGCCCTCTGCTGTGGCCCCCCACCCTGCCCCCTGCAGCGCCCCACCCCCTACTGAGCCCCCCACCCCACCCAGCACTGTGCCCCCTACTGTGCCCCCCGCCCCTTGCAGCACAGCGCCCCCCACTGAGCCCTCCGCCCGCTAG
>NW_020681691.1:0-16002 GCF_002925995.2 Terrapene triunguis
TTTTGATATTCTATTCTCCAAAAAGTTTCAGTAGTAGCCTAGTGATCAGATTATTACTGAAAGTCTAAAGATTGGTTCACACTTCTAATCCATGATTGGTCTGATGTTACCTCTAAACTCTATAACAGATAAATAAGACTAAGGTTCGGACCCAGATAAATATTTCTATCACTTTTTAAAACCCATGAGGTAAGTAAAAACAACCCAGTGTAAAGATAGATTTACTAAGATTTATTAAAATTAAACAAATTAACAAAGGCAATAGAATAATAGCTCAAAGGTTTGACCCAAAAGGGCATAAAGCCTGGCTCCCTTCTACCTTCCACTATAGGTGTGCGTGCTCACCACGTGCACCGGTAGTTTTTCCCTTAGCAGTATGCGTAGTGGGGCAGCACCACTGCGACCCCTGGAGTGGCGCCGGCATATCGTGCCATAAAGGGGGCTGCATGCTCCCCCCACCCTCAGTTCCTTCTTGCCAGACAACTCCGACAGAGGGGAAGGAGGGCGGGACGTGGAATACACCTAAGCAACACATCTCGAAGAACGCCAGTTATGGAACAGGTAACCGTCCTTTCTTCTTCGAGTGATTGCTCATGTGTATTCCACTATAGGTGACTCCAAGCTATACCTGATGGAGGTGGGTAGGAGTTTAAGACTAAAGTTTTAAGGGGAACCCAGGCGGAGCACCGCCCTACCAAACCCGGCGTCATCCCTCGTTTGGGAGACGATCGCATAGTGCGATGAGAAGGTGTGGACAGGGGACCACGTAGCAGCCCTACAGATGTCCTGAATGGGGACATGAGCCACATAGGCCGCTGACGAGGCCTGGGCTCTCGTCGAATGAGTCTTCACAATAGGAGGCGGGGGAATCCCTGCCAGGTCGTAACAGGTGCGAATGCACAAGGTGATCCAGCGGGAAATCCGCTGGGTGGACACCAGTCGTCCCCTCATACGCTCGGCCAAAGCAATGAACAGCTGGGGAGACTTCCTAAATGGTCTGGTTTTGTCCAGATAAAAGGCCAGCGCTCTGCGCACGTCTAACATGTGCAGGCGGCGTTCCTCATTGGAGGAATGGGGCTTAGGACAGAGGATCGGGAGGAAAATATCCTGATCCATGTGAAAACCCGAGACAACCTTCGGCAAAAAGGCGAGGTGAGGGCAGAGCTGAACCTTGTCCTTATGGAAGACCGTATACAACGGTTCAGAGGTCAGTGCCCTGAGCTCGGAGACCCGGCGGGCTGAGGTAATAGCTACTAAGAACGCCACCTTCCACGACACGTGGCTAATGGCTCAAAGGGAGGCCCTGTGAGGCGGGAGAGTACCAGGTTTAGGTCCCAGAGGGGGACCGAAGGTCTGGCGTAAGGGAATGCCTGATCTAACCCTTTCAGAAACCGGGCCGTCATGTGATGAGAAAACACAGACAGGCCATGCACCGGGGGATGGAAAGCCGAAATGGCTGCCAGGTGCACTCTGATGGAGGAGGGCGCCAGCCCTTGGATTCTAAGGGACAGGAGGTAATCGAGGACAAGCTGGATAGATGCAGAAGAGGGAGAGGAACCTTTATCCCTCGCCCACCTAGAGAGCCGATACCACTTAGCCAGGAGGGTTTCCTACTTTCCAGCAGGACCCTTCTCACATCCTCAGAACACCTCCCGTCCTCCTCATTTAACCATGGAGCAGCCACGCTGTCAGGTGGAGCGCGGCTAGGTTGGGATGGAGGAGACGACCGTCCTCCTGGGAGAGGAGGTCCGGGCGAAGCGGCAGTCTGCGAGGGGGGGGGCCACTAAGAGTTGCTGTAGGGTCCCGTACCAATGTTGACGGGCCCAATCCGGGGCTATGAGATTAACCTTCGCCCCATCTAACTTCACCTTTTGTAGGACCCTGCCTATTAGGGGGAAGGGCGGGAAAGCGTAAAACAGGGATCAGGAACGCGTCCGATATCGCCCCCTCGCCCTCTCCCGCCCCGGAGCAGAATCGTGGACACAGGCGATTCTGCGCGGTAGCGAACAGGTCTACCTGGGGAGTGCCCCACTGTAGGAAGATCCACCTGGCCACCCCCTTGTGCAGGGACCACTCTTGATGTTGGGAGAACACCCTGCTCAGGCGGTCCGCGAGCATGTTGCTCTTGCCGGGCAGGTAAAAGGCCCGCAGGAGTAGTTGTGGGCTATACAGAACTCCCACAGGAGCTGGGCTTCCTGGCATAAGGTCCGGGAACACGTGCCCCCTGCTTGTTGACGTAATACATGGCGGTCGTGTTGTATGTGAGGACTCTGACCACCTTCCCTTGTGTGTGCTGGCAGAGTGCCACACATGCCAGGCGTACGGCCCTGAGCTCCCTGACGTTTATGTGCAGGGTTAGTTCCCCTGGTGACCACATGCCCTGGGTCCTGAAGTCCCCCACGTGGGCTCCCCAGCCCAGGTCCGAGGCATCCGACACTAGATCTAGTGAGGGAGGGGGCTCTCGGAAGGGGATACCTCAGAGCATGTTGCTCGGGAGGGACCACCATTGGAGGTTTGCCACCACCGTTGGCGGCACCGTGAGGACCTTGTCCAGGCCATCCCTTGCCTGGGAGTACTGGGAGGCCAGCCAAAGCTGAAGGGGCCTCATCCTGAGCCTGGCATGCCGCACCACATAGGAGCCTGGGACACCATGCGGAATTTGCAACGAACCAGAAAGCAGTTGAGATTCCGCAGGTCGAGGATGGGCTGAAGCCTGCCCTTTGCCTTCGGGATGAGGAAATACCTGGAGTAGAATCCCTTGCCCTGGAATTCCCGAGGTACTCTTTCCACAGCTCCCAGGAAGAGGAGGCGCTCTACCTCCTGGCGGAGGGGGAGGGTATGCTCCGGGTCCCCGGGCAGCTCCCGGGACGGAGGATGGTTTGGGGGGGGGGGGGTTGAAACAAACTGCAACCTGTACCCTTGGGAGATTGTGCTGAGGACCCATTGGTCCGACATTATACGGGACCATTGCAGTCGGAATGCCAATAAACGGTTGACAAAACGCAACTTTATTAACTGGGGTGGGGGTACACTGACAACAGGCACGGTGACCACCCTTGAGTCAAAAATGCCGTTTCCCCGGCCTCTTGGCCTTCGAGGGCCCAGGCCTTGGGGCGGAACGGGATTGGCGTTGGGACCGACGCCTTTGGTCCCTCCCTCTGATGCTTAGGCGAGGGTTCATATCTGCCCCGAGCCGGAGGAGCAGAGGTTTGAGGCCTGGGCTTGTCCTTAGAAGGCGGGACATAGAGGCCCAACGTCTGCAGGGTGGTGCGGGAGTCCTTCATGCAGACGGGTATCTGGTCTGCAAATAACGCTTTGCCATCAAACGGCAGGTCCTGCATTATTGACTGGGACTCCACGGACAGCCCTGAAAGCGAGAGCTACGACACCCGTCACATGGAGACCGCCGAAGCCATTGACCGAGCGGCTGTGTCTGCAGCGTCAGAAGCCGCCTGGAGAGCTGCTTTGGCCACCGCCGCGCCCTCTTCGACCAGAGCTCGGAACTCCTTCTTGTCCTTGTCTTGAAGAAGGGGTTCGAACTCGGGGAGGGATCCCCACAGATTAAACTCGTAACGGCTCAGCAGTGCCTGGTGGTTGGCCACTCTGAGCTGGAAACTGGCCGACGAATAAACCTTTTTACCAAAGGTGTCAAGTCTCCGAGCGTCCTTGTCCCTTGGCGTGGGCGCGGGCTGGCCATTCCGCTCACGGTGGTGGACCGACTCTATCACCAAAGAGTTCGGGGCCGGGTGGGTGTAAAGGTATTCGTGACCCCTTGCGGGGATGAAATACTTCCTTTTGGCCTTCTTAGAAATGGGGCCAAGAGAGGCTGGGGTCTGCCAGAGGCCGGTGTGATGTTGGCCACCCCCTGATGGAATGGGAGGGCCACACACCCCGGTACTGAGGAGGCGAGGACATTAAAGAGCGTGTCGGAGGGCTCCTCCATCTCCTCGGCCCGGAGCTCGAGATTTGCTGCCACCCTCCTAAGCAGCTCTTGGTGTGCCTTGAACTCCTCTTGAGAAGAGGGAGGCGGTACTGCCACTGAATTGTCCAGCGCCGAAGAAGTAGACGGTGCGGTGCCTTCGGCCACCGACGGCATCGTAGGCTCGACGTCCGGGTCGTGTCCTGAGGTTGGTGCCGGTTGTTCGGCACCCGCGGCCCCCTCCCGGTCCCGGGGAGGCAACGTGGGGCAGCCCTGAGAGGCTCCCGCCACGGAGCGCGGTCCCGGCTGTGAGGGTGCCTGAGGCCACGGTGCCCACTGGCACCATTGTCCTTGCCAGGGTACGACCTGGAACTGGGGCACTCTTCAACTGGGGCGCAGGCAGAGCTGGCTGCTCCTGTGATGCGGTGCAGCCCGGGGAGAGACAGCTGCACGCCGACGCCGAAGTCCTGGAGGAGCGCACGGTGCCATAGGAACGACTGGAGCGGTTTCTGTCTTAACGGCTCCTGCCCCGAGACTTCGACCTGGACGACATAGACAGGTAGATGTCCGAGGAGCTGTCTCTGGATTTCCTTCGGCACCTGTGGCCACGGCGCCTCGGTGCTGGGGACTCTCGGGACGGACTCGGAGCACGACCTCTGTGACGGCGGGCGCTAGAATAGGAGCGCCAATGCCGACGGCGTTGGGACCTGTTCCTCTTGGACTGACTCAAGGAGGAACGGCATCGTCTCTTGTCCCCTCCTCTACGGCGCTCGGGAACGGAGGAGCAGGACTCGCTCGCAGAAGAGTTGGCACATGGAGTTGACGTATGATGCGGGCCCAGGGGTGAAAGTAACTTAAAGGACTTACCGGTACACCAGAGTCCTGCGGAGGGGGCGGGGCCTCAATTTGAAAGAGGCGTGGCCTCTACCGGAAGAGGTGGGGCCTTTAAATCCCAGGGCTTTTAAATCAGGATTTAAAGGGGTCAGGGATCCGGCTGAAGCTAGGAGCCCCGGGCCCTTTAAATCACCCCCGGAGCTACCAGTTGCAGAGGCAGCTGGGAGCCCTGGGGTTTGGGCAGGGGTGAGAGTAATTTACATTTCTTACCCATATGGTCCAATCGCAAGCAAGCAAGCAACCCACCTCTCCTACGTACTTCATGGATCCCTCCCATTGCATGACATAGATATAGAAAATAAAGCTGCTACTACTACTAAAAATACTGTCTGTAATAAAACTTTAATATTGGAATAAGCCTGAAAAAGTGAAAACTCACGGTCACATTTTTCTCCATGTCTTCCCTCCTCCTCCAGCCAGGCTGTTGACGCTAGGCCGTGCTTTCCCCCTGCCTGGCACTCAGCAGCGGCTGCAGGGACTCCCCTCTAGCTTGCAGCAGGGAACAGGGAGACTGGCTGAGGGAGGGAGAAGCCTGCCTCCTGCATAAAAACAGTTTAAACTCAGCTGTTCCCCTGCGTGATTCAGCCCCCGGGGTTAGGAGCTGTTTCTGGCATCCTTGTTAATTTCACTCACAGTTTTTGGGGGGGGGGGGGGGGGGGAAGGTGTGTGTGACCATGGCAGGGGCAGTTCTTTTCTGCCCCCTGGATGAGGGGATCTCCAATACTACTATAATGCAATAGTAGGGGCCGGTTGCTGGGGTCGGGGCAGTCGGCGGCAGGCTGCAGCTGCATTGTTTGTGACACACACATTCATACACATACATACTGTATGTATCACTGTCCTGTGGGGAAGGTGCCAGTGCCCTTTTAAGGGGTGGAGGGGGGAGACAAGTGTTTCTGGGCTAACACACCTCAGGAACTTCTGCTTAATGTGTGCTGCTTAATGGAGTCCGTCCTTCCCCAGGGGGCTGTTTGTTGGTCCAACTCCTACACTGAAGAGCTATCTATTTTGAGAGATCCATCCATACTGTACTTATACATTTAGAATATACCTGGATCAGAGTAGATTTAGATCTGTGAAGCAAGACAAGAAGATTTTGTTTTCCCAGGAAGACATTCATGTGGATGTTCCAAAGTTAGCTTTTGAGTGCCATACGGTACCCCCACATGGTAATCGCGCGGGCTTGCTATTTACAACTGCCTCAAACAAAGCCGATTAAAGCACACGTGAAGAAAGGTCTTCCAATTATAAGAACTTAATTAACAATTTGTCAATTTTGAATCCCAAAAAATGGCAAGAGAATCCAAAGAATCCCCATTTCGGAGAAAAGAAAATAAGAGCATTGGCTGATCAACTGAGGGATTTGTTGAATTCAAGGCTTTTGGAGGAAAAAACATTCCTGGTAAACTTAAAAAACTCGTCCGTGTAGTGGACACCCTTGCTGCAAGCAATGCTGACTGCAAAGGGGATTCAGTGCGATGAACAACATCATTACAGTGAAACGGACTGCACTTACCACTCGTCATGTGGCGGACTTGCTGTTCATTTCATGTGTGGGACCTCCTTATACTCAGTGGAATCCCATGCCATATGTGAAATTGTGGCTTGGAAAGGGCCGACGTGCAGCACATTCATCTCGAGGCATGGCACAACAACAGGGAGAGCAGCTGTATGGCCCAATGTGGGAGTTGCTATAAGGATGCTTTGCTCCATCCAGTCCTTCCCATGGATGCCCCTTTCTTGCCCCCGCTGGGCTGGCCCACTCACACCTTCCACATGCCAGGACTGAGCCAGGGGCTGGGGCGGCTTTGCTGTGGGTAGTGGTTCCCGTTGGAGCTGCAGCCCCCACCTGCCACCCCCTATTGCTTGTGTTGTTGCTGCCACATGCCCCCCAGACCTCCGTCTCCTCCCCTGTCTCCCAGGCGGCTCCCTCCCACAGCCTGGAAGAGAGAACAGCAGCTGCTGAGGCTGGAAGTTTTCCTGGGGACACCATTAAGCAGCAACCCAAAAGCTGGGTGCCCACAGATGCGCTGGCAGTGCCCAGCCAGACCTTGCCTCTTACAGAAGTTCCTGAGGTGTGAGCAGCAGAAATACTGTCTCCCCTGTCCCCCCACCCCTCAAAAGGTCACCGGCACCCTCCCCACGGGATAGTAATACATACAGTATGTATGTGTATGAATGTGTCACAAACAATGCAGCTGCACCCTGCCGCCGACCCGCAGCGACCCCAGCAACCGGCCCCTGTGGGCTGCTGCTGCCTGCAGAGAGCCAGCAGATGCCGCTGGGCTGGGTTTGCCAAGGAGTAAGTAACCAAGGCAAAAACCATAGCCAGCCAGCCAGGGAGGGAGCCAGGGGGGCAAGGGACTGCGTTGCACCATGCCCACCAGTGCCCCGCTTTCCCTAGATCCTCCCTATTTCCTAGCAAGTCAGATATCAAGGATTTTTTAATCTCCCTTCCAGGCACATAGAAGAGTGCAGGGGGCACACCAATGGGTGGCTAGTAGTAGGGGAAGGCAGGGGTGAATGAAGGACAACTGGACTAGCCTTCATGAAATATACAAGATATTTAGAGAAAGTTTTGTCAATTTCAGCCTCTGCACTCTGCAGGCAGGACAAAACAAAAAAAAGAGATCTGAGATTGTGCCCTATGTCCTAAGGACATTTCAGGTGTTTAAATCAATATATAAAGAGGGTGGAATGAAAACTACTATTTCTTTCAAAGGAGGCACAATAATTTCCCTGAATATCCAGTTTTCCTCTTCAATCCCTTTGTGGTTTTGTCTATGGGGGCTATTTGCTTTCCCTGTGAATCTTTAGTTGCTTTAGCAAAATTGCTTTGCCCAAAATAAACCCTGATCATCTTCCCACCATGTTCTCCGTGTTTTTTTTTTAAACAGTAACATTTCAAAGAGGATCTGCAAGCAGTTTGGACATCACAACCATGATCCTCTGCTGGGGAGGGAATGGGATAGATTTGAACTTGGAAATGGTTCCTGATTTTGATTGTAGTTTTTGTGTATTGGAGATCCCCTCATCCCGGGGGCAGAAAAGAACTGCCCCTGCCCTGGTCACACACACCGTTCCCCTCTCCTCCCCCCCAGCAACTGTGAGTGAAATGAACAAGCATGCCAGAAACGGCTCCTAACCCTGGGGACGCAGGGAACAGCTGAGTTTAAACCTTTAGATAGGATATCTCCATTAATTTAATTTAAATTTCTTATGCAGGGGGCAGGCTTCTCCCTCCCTCAGCCAGTCTCCTTTTCTTACCGGTCCTCCGTACCGGCCCATACCGGCTTACTTTCACCTCTGCGCGGGCCTCTGCTCGGCACCTTGACCCTGGAAGGTACCTCGACCTCTGATACCTCTGGGGAGGGCTGATAGGCGCGCAAAGGCGGCTTTCCACGGGACCGGGGGCCCGACTGAGGTGGCACTCCCAGCACCGGAAGGGCTAGGCTATCAGGCGCGGCCTGAGCTGCCTCTGGTGTCGAAGGCATGCACATTTCAGGCGAGGCTCGCGCGGACAGGACCGAACTACTCCGCTCAGCACGAGTCGGAGGTCTCTGTCCCGACGGGGATCGTGGGCTGCCCAACTCGGATCTGGCCTCACCCCTCTCCTTCTTTCGATGCCGCTGAGTCTTCCCTTGCTTCTTACTGGGAGAGCGGTGCCGAGTCGATGACGGTGCCTCACTGCGCACCGAAGACGCGGTGCTGGGTCGACGCGCCGGTGCCGGGGCCAATGCCGACTCCGTTAGCAAAGCGCGGAGTCGGATCTCACGCTCCCGCTTAGTCCGAGGCTTGAAGGAGCGGCAAATCCTACAACGCTCACTAACGTGAGCCTCGCCCAGACAGCGAAGACACTGAGTGGGTGGATCGCTTCTGGGCATAGAGTTGTGACAAGAGTCGCACGACTTGAAACCTGGGCCACGGGGCATGCCCCGAGCCAGGCACTAACGAAAGGAAAGTTCAGCAAGGAAAGTTCAGTGAAAACTGGATACCACTAAGGCTATAAACGCTGCAGCCAAGGCTGGAGCAAGTTCCGACAACCTTCACTGGCGGCAAGAAGGAACTGAGGGTGGGGGGAGCACGCAGCCCCCTTTATAGCGCAATATATCGGCGCCACTCCAGAGGTCGCAGCGGTGCTTCCCCACTACGGATACTGCTAAGGGAAAAACTTCCGGCACCAGTGCACGTGGCGAGCACGCACACCTATAGTGGAATACACATGAGCAATCACTCGAAGAAGAATCAATGCGCTACTTCATAGCAGTACCTGGGTCTGAAAGATCAGAGCCACAGTAGCTGGCAATCTAACTGCTCCCTTCCATCAGAGATGTTGGTTATCAAACCTACTCCTCAATTCCAAAGATAGCCCTGCCACTAATAGCAGCTGTGATATCACATGGGTAAACTGAACCAATCTGAAACATTGTGGTCCCATCCAATGAAAACGCAGGGCAATGTGACAAGACTGACTAATCAGTACATAATTTATCCACATCTAGTTGATACAAAGTGAGAGTTGAAAAAATACTTAGGTTCTATTTCAAATTGCCTTCCTTACAAACTCTTTTGTCAATGTAAACAAAACATCTTGAAATCAACACACTGAGAAACATTTTGATTTAGATGACAAACAGCATTTTATAGTGGCAAAACTGTTCCCTTGGAAATATTTCAACCAGCATTCAATGTTCCCCCATTATTAGGCTTGGCATGCTGTTTGTAGTGATGTAAAGTATGGTGCATGGAGGGGTTACATGTCTACAGTATTGTCATTTAACAAAGCAGTCTTCGGGTTTTTCTAAGCCTATGAACTTTAGTTTGATGGGTTTTGTTTATAACAATGGATGCTTGGTCTCCAAATGGCTCTGTATACCCTCCTTTTTAATGGCTGTATGCATGCCCCCAAATCCTCTGCCAGCTACTGGTTGGTAGCTAACAAGCATTCTGGTGTGTTTTAGGCTGTGTCTACCACAGAAGAAAGTCAAGCTGCAAACAGCTGATCCATAGAGGGGAAGAAAGAGTAAGACAGTGAGAGTAAGAGACAGACCTGGCTTTGTAGCACATGGTGAGAACATGGTGTAATACAGATTCAGTTAACTTCCGCTCATAGGAAATGCTGGAGAGTATGAGGCAACTTCAGCAAAACAGCAAATTCTGTGGGGGGGGGAAATGCTAAATCCTGGGCTGTACTGGAAAAGTGTGAATGTCTGCAGAGTCCACATGGGTTTGATTGAGAATGGGCCAGTTCACCTCTTTTAGAGTTATTGCTTCAGGCTGCCTGCAAATTTGGGCAAGCATCACTGTATTGGTTTAAACTTGGTTCACGCTTTTTGAAGTCCTCCATAACAGTAAAGATCAGACACCGTTTTTAATGGAGGGATAAGAAAAGGAGGGTGGTTGCATCCTCCCTGAAGCCCATTGTTGACCCTCCAAAGTGTAAGAATCCCTAGTCTGGTGAGTGTAAGGTCTGAAAGACTTATTATTAGGGCATTTGAACATTAATACTTTTATTTAAAAGTTAACGCCCTTACTATACAATGAAAAGATATTTGGCTTTCAATTATAGTCCAACTCAAACCAGCTGGGCACTTCTGATGGAAGGAATAATAGAAATACAATAGAATCTTGTATCAATGAGAAGTAACTAAAGCAAGTTATGTAAGCTTTCCATTACTTTTCTTTTATGTTCCATAGTGCACTGACCTCCTAAATTGTCATTTTTATTCTTTTGTACTGTGTGCAGTAGAGAATATAATTGCATTTTACTTAATTCTTTTAATGTTCAGATGCTGATTTTTTCAATGATCCATACGTCTTGATAATGTTGTGGTCTTTGTTGTGGAAATGAAAATCTTCCATTAAATACTAATGGAAAAGCCAGAGACTCATGAAGAATTTTGGAAGCAGGAAATGAAGGGCAAGATCTGCCTTTTATTCATAAGTTTTACTTCATAAAACAATACACTTGGTGCTAAGGAGGCTAGCTCTCAGCTATGGAAATAGGAGTTTCTAAAGTTTTAGAGGAGAGAAGCAGGTAGTATATATGGAGAAGAATTACTTGCAATGGGAATTTGGATGGGATTTGTTCAATGTCTGTACCCCAGTCTCCTTCATTGCTGTTTTGTCCTCTTTATGTGTCTGCCCTGTTTCATCTCTCATCCCAATCATAGGAAAGAGTGGGTTGGCTGGGAGTGCAGAATGGGGATGTGAAGAGGGAGAACAAGAAAGTCAGTGGAAGAAGGGGAAAAGGACAGCTTGGGGCTCTATAAAGGTTAGCAGAAAGGGAGGCAACCATTCTGTCAGGAGGGTCGGTGATAAGGTTATGGGAATGGGAGACGGGGAAGGAATGAGGCACTGAAAATAAGCCATGTTTCCTTTTGGTTCTTCAGTGCAGTTCAGAGGAAGAATATACACGTCAGAAATGGATAAATAACATGTACTGTAGCTTCTTTTCTTCATGGTCACAAGTAGTCCCCAACTGATTATCATAGTTAGTTCTGAATAATGAATAATTTGCCAATCTTTGGTCTAACTCACTTGTAAAAGATTCAGTATTTGAGGCATTTTGACTGCTTATACAGTATGCTTCAAAGCCCTTTTCGTATGAACATAGTTCTTGGGATCAAATTGTGTGTGCTAATATGAATAGGAAAATAGCTTTCTGAAAATACTTTTCAGTATTGGCTTAACTGTTGTATCAAATGTTTCCAACAGTAAACTCATTTGTTAGAATATGCATGGATAGCTAAAGAGTGAAAAAGATGCAAACAAATCCAATTGACCATCTAGTGAACATTTTTCGCACCTCTTCACCAGTCAGTAATCTAAGAGTTAAATAATATAACTATGACTGTGTGTGCTAATTTTTGGTGTATTTCTAATGCATGTATGGTGTGTAGTTAGATGAGGCCCTGAAACATAAACCCTTGTATCAGAGGCCTGGTATGAGGCCTAAGGCCTGAACTAAAGTAATAGTCAAGACTTTGTTAACATCAAGCAAAGTTAAGCTGTGAGCAAGAGACAGGCCTTGCTCAAAGTGAGCCTTCATCAATAATCCTTTCAGAGCACAACTCTGCCATTAAACCATTTGCAAATGTTCTTTGAAACAGCTGTTTATTTTTTTCCAAGGTGACAGCAACTGAACACTTGATTTAGGGGATATTTTTGAGCTACTTAGGATGCACTTAGCTTGAACTTCTTTCACTGGTTGTATTTTTCATAAGTAGTTTAAATAGTGGATATACATGTGCTGAATTATATTCCACTTTACACCTATGCAGAAATTGAGAGCCGTTAAACTGTTCCCTAGTTCAAAAAGGGGCTCTAGGACACTGGTGTACTGTGTCCAGTATAAATTGTTTGGCTTCTGTATCAAAGTACTAGAAAATACACTGTAGGGAACAATGCTGCTTGGGCAAGCTGAAAAACTCACCATTTTTGTAAAGGAGCGAGTTGGCAGTTAAATGCCTACCCGAAAATCTGATGATTTAGTTAAGGTTACTTAAGTTCATTTCCAATCATTAAGTCACCAGTTAACTGCTTAGCTATTCCCCCCCCCCCCCCCCAAGATTCTGTGTAAAAAGTTTTCCTCCATGTCAGAGCTACAGCTAGCCCCAGGAAGAGGAGGTGGCAGTGCTTCTCCCTCATCTCCAAAGACCATATGAAGGGGAGGGAAGGGAGAACACTACGTCTGCATTTAGCAGAGAAGGGAGGAGAGATGGATCAATATGTGGCTGGTTAGTGTGCAAGCCCTAATGTGCAGCCCTTGAAGTGCTTCCTGCAGATGTGACCCATTTCATTCCTTCTCCTGAGGGCAGTTTCCTAAAGCTGCCATCCCAATGGCTGAGCAAAGACTCAGATTTGTGTGTAGATACTGTATATTTTATTTGATTTATGGGACCCCTTCCCAGGGCACTTCTAATTACCAAGGGTGATAGAACCCCTTAGTTCTCCCTCTTCAGGGGTTTGGTGACCCTCCCCCACTTAGGACCAGTGGGCCCTGGGTTCTTAGCACTTGATGCCTACACCTAGTGACCAGGTGCATGAACTAACGCCTTCTGCCTCTAGGATATTACAATTTATAATAGGGAATTGAGGCTCACAGATAAAGAGAAGCAACTTTTCTGTAAAGGAGAGGCATAAATTAAACAGGGAAAGGAACGGGCAGAGGAATCAAGGATACCAAATAACAGGACCCAAGCAGTCCTACAACAGTGAATACAAGGTACCCACAAACAAAATAAAAAGAAATCCCCCCCACCCCCCGAATCTCCTCGCAGGTCTTGTCAATTGTGGTAGAGCTGGAGGCTGATGTGAAGGTCTGATGTCCTTAGCTGGGAAGCCGACAGTTCTCGCTTTAGGCTGCAGCGTCTCTGGTAGAGAGAAGGCCTGCTGGCTGCTGCCGGCAGTCAGATCTCTCTGGTTGTGCGAAACAAAAAAGGAGTCTCCAGTCCTCTGTGGCAGAGAGCAAAACTCCTATTGTCCTTAGCCCTGCAGGCCAAGGGTTTTTGGCCAGGTGTCTTTAGCTTCCCTTATTAGTTTTTTGTACTTCATAATGTCTACTTTGTTTTGATTTTTTTCCTCCTTCTGCTTGTTATATATTGCCTTTTTTATTTCCAATTGCAGCTTCACGTCTAACCAGGATGGGCTTTTACCCAAAGCTGTCCTCTAGCTCAGGTGTTCCCAAACTGGGCCGCACCCCAAAGGTCAGCTGTGACACCATACCAGGTGGTCTGCCATGGGCAGAGCTTGGGGGGGACGTTGCCCCCCAAAACTATATGTTGGTGGAATAGTGAGCAGTGATGGCCCCCACCCAAGGCCAGAGGAGCCTAGTGCCCCAAGCAAAGCAAAGGGGAGCTTCTGGGCACTGGGCAGAGTGAGGAGAAGGGGCTGGCTCTGAGTGGTGGCTTCAAGGGCATTTGGAGGAGGCTGGAGGGTTTGTGGCCGTTCCTGCTCTGAGCCACGGTACCCAATGATCCCGGTCTGTCAGGCCCCCTGGAGTATTGCCCCCCAAGGGACTGGGGCTTGGCGGTGCTGCTCTGTTTCCACATGAACAATGCCGTGATTGGGACTGTCATAGGTAAGAGCCAGGCTCAGCCTGAGCACCTGCCTCTGCCCAGTACTGGTGGCCCCCAAGCCCTTCCCTTGTTGTCCGGCCGGGGGTGCCAGTGAGGTGTGCCAGGGTGCTGGGTGGGAGGGTCTCTGGGGGGCTGTCTCTGGCACCTGCCTGGCCCCTTTGCGCTCTCGCTGCCCTGGTTCCTGCTGAGGCGAGGGGCCGTGCACACTCCGCAGTGCCCCTCTCACTGACAGATGTGTGTTAATAGTGGGCTGCAGTGCCTAATGCACAGGTGGGCCTCAGTGGGAAAAGATTAGGAACTCCTGCTCTATCTCAATTGTGGAATTGCTTTTTGGCCTTCTGATGAACTCTTCTTGAATTCCCTGTTGTTCAGCTCCTGGTCAGGCAGTTCTGCTCCGCTCTGTTACCCCAAAATTTGGACCCAAGGCACCCCAATGTGGTCTTGCCTATGACCATAAGTCAATTTGTTCTGCCCAAATGGGTAACAAGAAGTGGCTCGTCCTAGAGGAATTGCTGGGATTTACCAGGGGGCTTGTCTCTGACCCACAGAGGACTCCCCAGAGCAGACCAGTTCTGCAAACCCGTGGGAGGACATGGATACAGCACTCCGCTCAAAGGATTGACATTCAAGCAGTAATTCTTCAAAGTATCATTTTATTTAGAAGAAATAATCAGTTACAATACACTCAAAGCAAAAAAGGATACACAATAGTACATAAGACAATGAAACAATTGCATTGTGTTTAGAAATTATACACTCAAGCAGTGCAAACAGAATAAAATGCACAGAATACACAGACTATATAGCAATTACAATGTAATACTTAAGGTATGTAGAGACCCTTCATACATATGTTTAAAGCCGTAATACAATGCCATACTAAACCTCTTACAATGTAACATGCAAAACTTCCATATATATGTATTAAGAGAACACTATAACATTACACATCAGTGAATCATTTACTATTTAACACCGACATTCTGCGAGCACTGGCCAAACAATCACAGAATGGCTGGGGTGAAATCCACTCAGATGCAGGCATCCAGCTTTATTTCCAAGCATACTCATGCACTCCCTTAATATATTAAACAGAAATCATACTTTCTGTCTTCTCAAATCCCTCTGAACTATCTAGGTCTTTCTGATCTGTCTGCTGCTCTCTGATTTCCTTTTGCTGCTGCTGCTGCTGCTTTTCTATCTCCGCTCTTCTCTTGCTGCTTCTTCTCTGGTTTTCTCCATACATACACACACAGTGCTCCTTCTCCACTCCCTCACACCCACACACAAACCTGCAGGCTGTCAGCCTTATATTCAATTTCTGGCCTTCTCTGATTGGTTGCTTCTCCAATTCCAGTAATTAGCATGGATCCTCCTCTTAGGATGGCAAATGCTCAGCCAATCAGCTTTGCCTGTCACTGAAGCCGAACCTCCTCCTAACCCCTCTTTTAATGTATTTAGGAGTGAGCTGAGTCATACCTGCTGAACTTTATTTCATCCCTATTTCATATCTGCTATTGGTCTATTTGATCTGAGTCCTCCATTTTTGATGACTCTCATAGAGAATCATTGCAGCCACCATTTTGGATTTTTAACTCTAAACTATCATTAATTACTACTTATCTAATGCCTTAATTCTAAAACTAGCAAGTTAAAGCATTATGATAGTGTCACCACCTTTGTTATGTTAATTGGGAGAGGTGAATTTTCACAATGTTTTCTCCCTGGCTGTTTACAGCTGTGTGCATGTCTCTGTCCTGGGTGCTTCATTGCTTATACAGGATCAGAGCAGCTAAAAAGCCTCTTATATCAAGCTCTAACTTTCTTTTATCTTTCTGCAGCAGTTTGTCTTTGGCTTCTCTTGCTGGCTTCCCAGCTCTTTCTGCACAGCCCTCTTCTTAGCTGCTGCTTCCAGACTTCGAAAATGTTGCTGGCAGCTGGCCTTTTATCCTACATTGTAGCTCTGTCTTTATACAGCTTCCTATTCTTAGCTAGTTACCTCACTTGCACATGCTCAGTCTTGACCATTACCTCAAAATTCTGATTGACAGGTCTGACCTTTATTCATAGATTCTAGGACTGGAAGGGACCTCGAGAGGTCATCGAGTC
>NW_020681692.1:0-586 GCF_002925995.2 Terrapene triunguis
GGTGGCGGCAGCCACCTGGGCGTACGCTCTGGGGGTCCGAGATGGAGAGCCTCCAGAGCTGGTGGAAGGGACAGCAGGAGAGGGAGGGGCCGCGGCCGGAGTCGGGGCCGCGGCGGGGATTGCGGCTCCGCCCGCAGGAGGCTTGGTTCCACGGGCGGGGCCCTTGCCCTTCTTCCTCCCATGGCCCTTCCTGCTGGTGGAGGAGGCAGCCGTGGCAGCGGCGGTGTCCAGGGCAGGGCCAGCCAAAGGGCCGAGCACTGGGGCGGGCGGGGGCAACAGGGCAGAAGAAGAAAGCGGGGCAGGGGCAAAAGCATGGGCAATGGCGGGAGCAGGGCCAGTGACGGGGGTAGGAGCAGGAGCAGAGTCCCCCGCCATTGCAACCAGCAACCACTCCTCCTCTCTAGGCAATAGACAGAGGAGGAGGGTCTAGCAAAAAAAGGAGAGGGGGGGTTAACCACTCCCCCCGTGAAACTACAGAGGGGGGGAGGAGGGCGCCCCTGGGGTGGGGGACGGGGAAGCAAGGAAAAAGCAACCACTCCGCCCCGCTAGGCTGCAGGCTGAGGAGGAGGGTGCCAACGGGGGGGGG
>NW_020681692.1:686-1776 GCF_002925995.2 Terrapene triunguis
GGGGGGGGTACAATAAGGGGACCCCACCAGCTAAACGCAGGAGGGGGGGAAAAATCACCCACAGCGCTCGTGAAGCGTAGGCTCTGCCGCCCGCTGCAGCAGACAAAACAGTCCCGGACGGTGGAAAAAAGCGGGGGGAGCAAACAGCCCCGCCGAAGGGCGAAAAACAGGTCCAGATGACACGCGGGGCGGTGGAGGGGCTGTCGGCGGTGGGGGTGGTGGTGGTGGGGGGGGCAGATGGTCGAAGGGGGGGGCACCGCACCCCCCCCCCGTGCCCTCCTCAACAGTCCGTTTCAGGGGACGGGACAGGAGAATCCCACGTCGACCTCAGAGCTTCCTCGCACGCGATGGTTTCCACTCCGGGGAATTACAAACGAGAGGTCCAGCACCGTCTACACTCCAGACGCTTTGCGTCGGGGGACGGGACAAAAGGACCCAACGTCGACCCCAGGGCTTCTCCGTACGCGATGGCACCCACTCCGAGGAATTACGGGCGAGAGGCTCAGTTCCGTCCACCCTCCGAACGTGACCGGAGGCACCACACCACCCCAGGAGCAGAGTTGGCAAAGTCACTCAAAACAAAAAACACAGTTCTCACACAAACCCCTCCACAGTCTTTCGAATCAGGAACACAGGTCTCCGGACTCCGCGACGGAGATAGCAGCTCTCACGCGGGCAGCAGCGGGCGGCAGGCGTCCGGCCAGGCAGGGCAGGCAAGCAAGCAAGCAGGCAGGGGGGCCCCCAGACGGTGTTGATGCTGGGGGGGCCGGTGCTTCTCCCTCCGGAGGCGAGGGGGGGGCAGGCCGGCAAGCCCCCCCCTCCGCACTCCCTCCCTCCCTCAGCAGCAACGGCAGCAACGGCAGGGGAGGGCTAGAGGGAGAAAGGAGCCAGAGCACCAGCAAAATGCGACCGACCTTGTAGTGAGTCCATATTGGTTAACCGGGAAGTGGGCGGGCTTACCCGCCCACTGCTAAAGGCCCCTCCCCCAGCCTAGCGGGAGGGACCACTGGACCCAGAAACCAAGTAATTCCTTGGGACAACTGATAAAAAAACAGGGAGTGAGGTGACGGTTAAAGGTTCAAAATCAGGG
>NW_020681693.1:0-528 GCF_002925995.2 Terrapene triunguis
CCCCAGGCCCGGCCCCTGCTGGCGGACGAGGTGTTCGCGGCGTATTACGGCCCCGGGGCGTCGGCCCGGCGGTTCCGCGCGGCGCTGGTGGACGTGGCCAACGCCAACGCGGCCCTGGACTTCCTGCCGGCGGCGCGGGACGACCCGGTGCTGCACTTCGACGGCGAGCTGCTGCGGCCGGCCGGCGCCTCCCTCCTGCGCGCCCGGCGCGAGGTGCTGCAGGCGCTGGGCGCGGAGCTGTACCCCCTCGCCCGCCAGCGCCTCGGCCAGATGCTCCACTCCCTGCAGGTCCGCCCCGGACGCCGGGGTCCCTCCGCCCCTTGTCCGCCCCGTCTGTCTGCCTGGCACTCAGCTCCAGCCCTCTGGTTACCCAGCGTCCGTCCGTCTGTCCGCCTGTCTCTTCCCCCTTCCATCCGTTCATCCACCTCTTCCCCCTTCCATCCACCTGTCCGTGCTGTCTGTCCGTCCGTCTCTTCCCCCTTCCATCCACCTGTCCGTGCTGTCTGTCCATCCATCCATCCACCTCTG
>NW_020681693.1:538-1393 GCF_002925995.2 Terrapene triunguis
CGTGCTGTCTGTCCATCCATCCATCCACCTCTGCCCCCATCCATCCAGCTCTGCCCCCATCCATCCATCCATCTGTCCATCCATCCATCCATCCACCTGTCCGTGCTGTCTGTCCATCCGTTCATCCACCTCTGCCCCCATCCATCCATCCAGCCATCTCTACTCCAGTCTATTGGTACATCCATCTTTGCATCCATCCACCCGTCCATCTCTGCCCCATCTGTCTGTCCATGCACCCATGCTACCCATCCATCTCTGTCCCCATCCATCCATCCATCTGTTCATCTTTGCCCCCATCTGTCCATCCATCTCTGGCCCATCCGTCTGTCCATCCGTCTCTGCCCTCGTCTGTCCATCTGCCCAGCTACCCATCTATCTTGGCTCTCTCTGTCCATCTGTCCATCTCTGCCTTCATCCATTCATTCACCCATTCCTGCCCTGGTGCCCACTCCCAGGTTTAACCCTTTCCTCACCTCGCACGTACACCGAATAGTTGCCCTGCGCCTGCACCTCCAGGGTCCAGAGGCCGACGGGCGGCCGGGGCAAGAGCTCGAGCCGGTGGAAAGTCCCGAATCGCCGGCCGGTGCCCAGGGGGCCGCTGGCAGCGTCCGAGGTCTGGGAGGTCCCTGTGAGACAAAGGGGCAGATGGGCAGGGGCCGGGACACGCAGATCCCTCCCCCCCAGATCGGGTGGGGCATCTCCCCCTGGACTCACCGGTGGGGTCCCGGAGCCGGAAGGTGCCAACGTCCCCCTGGACGGTCACGACGGCCCCGTCCACCCGGCTGTCGATCCAGAAGTGGTGGCTCTCCCAGGCGGCCCGCTTCTTCCGCCCCCTCCGGCCCAGCCCCCCGGGGC
>NW_020681694.1:0-4346 GCF_002925995.2 Terrapene triunguis
ATCCCACACCAGCCAAAGTAACCACTTTCAGTTGCTGTGTTTCATGCTAGGCGAGTGGGTGTGCCTATGCAAACAAGATCAGCCCCTGGAGTTCTTTTCCACACTCACCATAATTCACCACCAGATGTCAGGGTAGAGCTCATCCTGACTCTGCTTACACTTATTTAAGTGCCTTGGAGCAGAAGGGCAGCTATATGCTACACTCTTCCCTTCTGAATAATAAATATGCTACAGCACTCTCTGCATTAATTTTTGTGTGTGTCTAAAGTGAATGTGGTAGCTGCATGCTATAAATTCCACCAGCGTGGAAACCATGGGAATTGACAGATCAGTATATTGCTGCTTTAAGGGAACTGATTGTCACATGTGATTTTTGGCAACATGGCAGATGAAATTATTTGAGATCTGCTCATGGAGAAAACAGCTGTGCCTCGTATTAGAGAACATCTACTGCTTGAACCAGAATTGAAATGGCAGAAAGCTGTAACCATTGCTAATCACATCGAGTCAGCAATGGTGGAGGTGAATATAATGAGCTCAGGAACAGCAGGTGCGATGCAAGCCGTGCAACCACTACATCTGGACTACAACAAGGCAGCTGAAAAATTACAAGGGCAATGTAAATGAGAAGTAACATGCCCAGTGATTTCAAAACACACAAGGAAAAGAATGTCACCACTGTGAATGTAACACCCCACTACAGACTACACAGGGATCGGCAACTTTTGGCACGTGGCCTGCCAGGGAAAGCCCCTAGCAGGCTGGGCCAGTTTGTTTACCTGCCGCGTCGGCTGCTTTGGCCGATCGCAGCTCCCACTGGCCGCGGTTCACCGTCCAAGGCCAATGGGGGCTGCGGGAAGGGTGGCCAGCATATCCCTCGGGCTGCGGCACTTCCTGCAGCCCCCATTGGCCTGGGACAGTGAACCGCAGCCAGTGGGATCCGCTATCAGCCGAACCTGTGGACGCAGCAGGTAAACAAACCAGCCCAGCCAGGCCCGCCAGGGGCTTACCCTGGCAGGCTGTGTGCCAAAGGTTGCTGATCCCTGGACTATACTGGAAAGCTTGCAGAGGGAGCTCAGTGGCCTGCAAAAAGAGCGGACATTTCCCTAAGGTATGCTAAAGCAACCCATCCTAATCAACAAGTACGTGCGGTTCCCATGCCAGAGGTAACTTACTGCATTGGGTGTGGATGGAAGCAGCTCCACAGACCCTGTGGATAAAATAACGTGTGCTGTTCATGTCTCTGCTGCAGCAGGAGTGAAGCCCCAGGTGGTGGAATGAATGTTGAACACTGGCTCAGCAGTTTCTATACTACCTGAATTGATTTGCTTGCAATACTTTGGACATGTATCAGTTACTGAACTGAGCTTACACCTAGTGTGCTACTTGATGAACCACATCCCTGTGCTTGGTTGACTACCTGCAACCCTGACATTTGATACATAATGTGTACTGGCAGAATTCTGTCCTATGCCTAGGGGTACTGCTATCCTAAACAGCGATTTGTTTCCCTCACTAAACATGTAGGCAGGCAATGGGCACATTGCTTTTACCCCACCTGGCACCACTACAGCACAAACTCTGGTCTCTGCTCTTAACGAGGATGGTACAGAGGAGCCCCAGTGGCTGTGCATTTGGATTTGCTCATGAAATTAAATTTTGACCTCAAGTGACAGCTGTATGACAGAATTTCCCTCTCTACCATTCCCCGTCAGGGATGCTGTAGCACAAGAGGTTAAAAAATTAGTACAAAATGGCGTTATTGAAGAGATTGCATCATCTGAATGAGTCTCACCAATAGTAGTGATAAAGAGAAAGACTGGAGGTATTTGTCTTAGCATAGATTTAAGGGAGCCTAATAAAGCCATTGTGATTGACAGCTATCCACTCACACATAGAAGAAGCATTGGTGGATCTTTGTGACACAAAGACATTTTCTACTCTCGATCTACAGAATGCATATCACCAAGTTATACTACAGGAGGACAGAGAGATCTCACAGCATTATTACGCTTGAGGATCTATTCCACCATACGGACTTGTATTGGCACCCAGCATTTTCCAAAGAATAATGTCAGTGATTCTGAAGAATCAGCCTGGAGTCCAGTATTATTTGGATGAAATTATTGTGTTTGGGAAGACTTGCGAGGAACATGAAAAACATTTCCATGCAGTACTAAATAGGGTGACCAGACAGCAAGTGTGAAAAATCAGGACAGGGGGTGGGGGTTAATAGGAGCCTATATAAGAAAAAGACCCAAAAATCGGGACGGTCCCTATAAAATCGGGACATCTGGTCACCCTAGTACTAAACCACATCAAAACTACAGGGCTGAAACTGAATTTCGCCAAATGCCAATTCTGACAAACAGAGTTGTTATTTCTGGGGCACATAATTTTGGAGACTGGATTGAAACCTGACCTGGACCACATCATGGTGGTTAAAAACCACCACCTCCAAGAGACACACAAACCTTACATGCTTTCTTAGTTTTTATGTCATGGTATGCCAAGTTTATTCTGAACAACACTTCAGTCACCGTTACAAACATACTCCAGGGAATCTCGAGCTTGGCCTGGATGACTGTTGCACAAGTTGTTTTGAAACAGTGAAAGATTTGATTGAAAATAGTCCAGCACTTGCATTGTTTGACCCTGCCTCAGACTACAGACTGGGAGCAACACTTACTCAAATCCAGGATGACAACATGGAGGACACTGTTGCATTTGCTTGAAGAACACTTACAGAAGCTGAGAGGAAGTATTCATCTATTGAAAAGAAAACACTTGATTGCTATGGACTATGGAAAAATGGAGAACTTAGCTCTGGGGCCAGACTTTCAAGTCGCATACAGATCATAGCTCTTTGACGACACTGTTAACTTCTAAAGGACTTGGATGAGTGGGAGGCCAGATTGCTAGGTGGTCAGCAAAACTACTGTCTTTCATGTATGTCACAGAATAAAGGCTGGGAATTCAAAATGTGATGCTTGTCCTGCCTGCCCTTGCCGACAGATGGTGACAATGTAGTTGCACTTATAGCAGGCACCCCCACATCCGTTACACAAGAATAATTCAAAGCTGCTTACTTAGCATGCCCCATTCAACAAAGATTGCAGGAACAGCTGATAACAAAATGGCTACACAACCCCAAATGCTTGATCCAGCTTTGCCCCTTTACTGTAGCGTACTCAAAACAATTCTGTACTAGATGGATGGGTATTATGAGGTACTGACTGGTTGATTGTACCCGACACACTGCAGACAAAATTCATACATCTGGCACATGATACACATCAAGGGACTGACAGAATGAAAGAGTGTCTATGTGACCTGTATTGGGGCCAAGAATGCATGCTCAGGTTGAAGCAGCTGTAAAAACGTGCATTACTAGCCAGTTACATGACAAAATGGTGGTGATCATGTGCCACCATTACAGCCTGTTCTTCTTCCAGATGCCACATGGGAAAAGCTTGCCATTGATATTATATGTCCATTATTATATTTATATGTCATCTCTGCTACACTCATCAAGTTCGTGTCGATTGTCTTTAGCAGGGAAGGGAACCTGAAAAATTTGTGTTGGTCAATGGAACACAATTTTCCTCACTGGAATTTGAAACCTTTCTGGCAGAAGGGAACATAAGTGGCTCTGGGGATATGGGGAAAGTCGTGGACGTGATATAGCTTGACATTAGCAAAGCAGTCTCACACATTCTTGCCAGCAAGTTAAAGAAGTATGGATTGGATGAATCCCGGACCTTTTAACCTTGTTATCAATTCCTCCCGGACGGCTATTTAGAGACGCAAAAGCCGGACATGTCCGGGGAAATACGGATGGATGGTAACCCTAGTTTATATTCATTGTGGAAAAACGTGATGCTGCCTCGATGGCTGACTCTGCCCGGCAACTAATGATGCTGCCTCCATGGCTGATTCTGCCCGGCAACTAATGATGCTGCCTCCATGGCTGACTCTGCCCAGCCATTAGCAGGGCCAGCTCCAGGCACCAGGCACCCAAGCTGGTGCTTGGGGCGGCACCTGGAGGGGGGCAGCGCAGCGCTCCCGCCGCCGGGGAGAGCGGGGCCACAGCCGGGCTCGCCGCCCTCCCCCCGGCGCTCTGGCCGCCCTCCCCCCCCCGCGCCCTCCCCCCGGCCGCCGGGGGGAGAGCAGCGAGCCCCTGCTGGGGCTCGCCACCCTGCGCTCTGGCCGCCGGGGGGAGAGCCGAGCCCCAGCCGGGGCTCGCCGCCCTCGCCCCGGGGCTCCGGCCGCCCTCCCCTCCGGCGCCCTCCCCCCAGCCGCCGGGGGGAGAGTGGAGCCCCCGCCGGGGCTCCGCCCCCCCCCCC
>NW_020681694.1:4446-5178 GCF_002925995.2 Terrapene triunguis
GGAGGCTTTTTTGCCTGGGGCGGCAAAAAAGCCAGAGCCGGCCCTGGCCATTAGTGATGGTATCTCTGTCCCTCTCCCCCAGCCAATGGAAGCTGCAGGGGCCGCGCCTGCAGCAAACATTGCTGGCAGCGTGTCTGCATGCGTTTCTCCTCCGCAGGCCGCAGTGGGGAGGTTCTTGGGCCACAGATGGCCCGCAGGCCGGGACCTTGAGACCCCTGGTTTAAAGGCAGCTATCACTGGTTTAGTTAAACCTGTTCCAAACTGAGTTAAAATAAACAATAAAACAGAAGGCCTCTCTTACACAAAAATCAGTTTCATGTGGCTTTTTGCACCAGTTTAACTAGATGGTTTTCAACTTACACCTTGTGTTAAATCACTGCAGCTTCACAAGGTCTTTGTTTAGCAACGTAGTCACGAAAACCTGCAGCAGCCCATGGTGCTACAGCCCAGGTCTACCCTAGGAGTTTGTTCCTTGTAGCTATGCCAGAGTACACTGTCTTCAGATGTTGATAGATATTTGGCTGTGTGTGTGTTCTTTCAGCGTGCTTTCCAGCTCTGCGCAGATAGCAGAGACAGCAGGCTGTGATTGAACCACCCAATAAATTCACAGACTCGGTTTTCAGCAAAGGTACTTGGTCAGGTTTATTGCTGACGAGGCATGGTACTAATGCCCTGGCTCAATGGTTTACAGGTACACTAACACATGTATGCCTGTGACAATGGACCAGCTCA
>NW_020681695.1:0-3355 GCF_002925995.2 Terrapene triunguis
ACCTCTCGAGGTCCCTTCCAGTCCTAGAATCTATGAATCTATGAATATGTATAGTTGGGATTATGCTTTCCAGTGTGCATTACTTTGCATTTATCAAAATTAAACTTTATCTGCCATTTTGTTGCCTAGTCACCCAGTTTTGTGAGATCCTTTTGTAGCTCTTCACAGTCTGCTTGGGACTCAACTATCTTTAGTAATTTTGTATCATCTGCAAATTTTACCACCTCGCTGGTTACCCCTTTTCCCAGATCATTTAAGAACATATTGAATAGGACTGGTCCCAGTACAGACCCTGAGGGACACCAGTATTTACCTCTGTCCATTCTGAAAATTGATAATTTATTCCTACCCTTTGTTTCCTATCTTTTAACCAGTTACCAATCCATGAGAGCACCTTTCCTCTCATCCCATGGCAGCTTACTTTGCCTAAGAGCCTTTGGTGAGGGACCTTGTCAAAAGCTTTCTGAAAATCTAAGTACACTAGATCCACTGGATCCCCTTGGTCATATGCTTGTTGACCCCCTCAGAGAATTCTAATATATTGCTGAGGCATGATTTCCCTTTACTAAAACCATGTTGACTCTTCCTCAACAAAATATGTTCATCTATATGTCTGACAATATTGTTCTTTATTATAGTTTCACCCAGTTTGCCTGGTACTGAAGTCAGGCTTACAAGCCTGTAATTGCTGGGTTCACCTCTTGAGCCCTTTTTAAAAATTGGTGTCACATTAGCTATCCTCCCGTCATCTGGTACAGAAGCTGATTTAAATGATAGGTAACAGACTATAGTTAGTAATTGTACAATTTCACATTTGAGTTCCTTCAGAACTCTTGGATGAATCCCATCTGGTCCTGGTGACTTATTGCTGTTTAATTTATCAATTTGTTCCAAAACCTCCTCTAATGATACCTCAATCTGGGATAGTTCCACAGTTTTGTCACGTAAAAAGAGTGGCTCAGGTTTGGGAATCTCCCTCACATCCTCAGCCATGAAGACCGATGCAAAGATTTCATTTAGTTTCTCCACAATGGCCTTATCGTCCTTGATGGCTCCTTTAGCACCTCAATCGTTCAGTGGCCCCACTGGTTGTTTAGTAAGCTTCCCGCTTCTGATGTACTTAAATTTGTTTTTGGTATTACTTTTGAGTCTTTGGCTAGGTGTTCTTCAAATTGTTTTTTGGCCTGCGTAATTATATTTTTACACTTCACTTGCCAGAGTTTATGCTCCTTTCTATTTTCCTCAATAGAATTTAACTTCCACTGTTTAAAGGATGCCTTTTTGTCTCTCTCTGCTTCTTTTACTTTGTTGTTTAGGCATGGTGGCACATTTTTGGTTCTCTTACTGTGTTTTTTAATTTGGGGTATACATTTAAGTTGAGCCTCTATTATGGTGTCTTTAAAAAGTTTCCACACAGCTTGCAGGGATTTCACTTTTTTTTCGCTGTACCTTTTAATTTGTGTTTAACTAACCTCCTCATTTTTGTGTAGTTCCCTTTTCTGATATTAAATGTTACAGTGTTGGGCCGCTGTGGTGTTTTTCCTGCCAGAGGATTATTAAATTTCATTATATTATGGTCACTATTACCAAGCAGTCTAGCTATATTGACCTCTTGTACCACATCCTGTGCTCCACTTAGGACTAAATCAAGAATTGCCTCTCCTCTGGTGGGTTCCAGGACTAGCTGCTCCAAGAAGCAGTCGTTTAAGGTGTCAAGGAACTTTAGCTCTGCATCCCGTGCTGAGGTGACATGTACCCAGTCAGTATGGGGATAGTTGAAATCCCCCATTATTATTGAGTGTTTTATTTTAATAGCCTCTCTAGTCTCCCTGAGCATTTCACAGTCACTATTGCCATCCTGGTCAGGTGGTTGGTAATATATCCCTACTGCTTTATTCTTATTATTAGAGCATGGAATTACTCTCCATAGAGCTTCTATGGTACAGTTTGATTAATTTATGATTTTTACTTCATTTGATTCTATGCTTTCTTTCACATGTAGCGCCACTCCCCCACCAGCATGACCTGTTCTGTCTTTCTGATAGATTTTGTACCCTGGTATTACTGTGTCTCATTGATGATCCTCATTCCACCAAGTTTCTGTGATGCCTATTATATCAATATCCTCATTTAATACGAGGCACTCTAGTTCACCCATCGTATTATTTAGACTTCTAGCATTGGTATATAAGCACTTTAAACTTGTCTCCTGTTAGCTTTCTGCCATTACTCGATGTAATTGAATAGGATTATTTTTTATTGACATTTTCTGATCAGACCCTGCCTGTATTTTATCATCTTCCATCCTCTGGTCCTCACTCGGAGAAGAGTGGAATTCTTCCATCAACCTATTTACCACCTTTTGGGGAGGTGAGCTACCTACGCGGATCGGAGAACCCCTGCCGTCGGTGTAAGTCGTGTCTACGCTAAAGCGCTATGGCAGTGCTGCTGTAGAGTTTTAAGTGTAGACAAGCCCTCAAGCAGATCTTCCAGGAAAGCATCCAGTCTGGATCTGCCGACACGGGGAGCTGGAGAATCCACCACTTCCCTTCGCAGTTTGTTCTAAAGGTTAATCACCTTCAGTGCTAAACATTTGGCCCTTATTTCCAGCTGGCATTTGTCTGGCTTCGCCTTGCAGCCATTGGGTCTTGCTCTGCCTTTCTCCGCTTTACCAATGGTTTTCACCCATGAAAGTCTCCGCCTGATCATTTTTTTGATTAGTTAAATATCTTATGCCCTTTCAGTCTCTCACCCTCTCCAATTTCTCAACAGCCTTTTTGAAATGTGGACCCTGGAACTGGACGCAGTCGGTTTCACCAATGCCATGTGCAGAGGCAAAATCCTTCCCCTGCTCCAAAACACCACTCCCCTGTTTATGCATCCAAGGATCACATCAGCACTTTTGGCCACAGCATCGCCCTGCTCACAATAAGTTGGTTGACCACAATGACCCCTAAAGCCTTTTCAGGGTGTCTGCATTCCATAATACAGTGCCCTAAGCTGTTGATCCGGCCTGCATTCCCTCTTCTGAGACAATAACTTTTCATGTGACTGTATTAAAACATTTTGTTTGTACGGGCCCATGCACCAGATCAATCGGTGTGCCCGACCTGGCTTCCTCATTGTAACCACTCTGCCAATCTTTGCGTCGTATGCAAATTTTATTTGCAGTGATTTTCTATTTGCTTCCAGATCAGTGATGAAAATATTCAATAGCATCAAGCCTAGAACTGATCCTTGCAAAATCCAGCTAGAAACACCCCCATAACTGACAATGGCCCTTGACAACTGGCAGGGCCGGCTCTGGCTTTTTCACCGCCCCAGGCGAAAAAGCCTCCGGCCGCCCCCCCCCCCC
>NW_020681695.1:3455-22140 GCF_002925995.2 Terrapene triunguis
CCCCCCCCGGCGGCCAGAGCGCCGGGGGCAGGGCAGCGAGCCCCGGCTGGGGCTCGGCTCTTCCCCCCCCGGCGGCCAGAGCGCCGCGCCGCCGCCCCCCTCCAGGTGCCACCCCAAGCACCAGCTTGGGTGCCTGGTGCCTGGAGCCGGCCCTGACAACTGGTTTCTGAGATCTGTCAGTTAGCCAGTTTTTAATCCACTTTACATGTGCTCTCCTGATGTTGTAGACTGTTCATTTTTTATCTGAATGTTTTTCCTACTAAATGAAATGCCTCGGAGAAACTGAAGTTTATTCCATCTGCGCAGTACCCTTGATCTACCAAAAGTGCACTTTCATTAAAGGATGAAATCAGTTTTATTTGACAAGACCTGTTTTCCATAAACCATGTTGTTTACTGGCATTAATTATATTCATAGACTTTTTTTTAACTAATCCCATACCAGTTTTCCATTGTTTCCTAACCTTGTCAAATCTTTTTTTTTTTTTTAATATTTCCCTTTTTTTTAAAATACTTTACATTTAACATAGAACTGTCCTGTATTTGGCTTCTTTTTTTTTTTTTTTTATGGCTCTGCTGCTGACAGATTGCGCACTTCCACTTCTGAAGGGGATGTGTGGTTGATCGGTCAGTTCATTACTCTGGTGTTTGTAACTCTAAGGTTCTACTGTAGATGCTGTTCAACATTCTCCTTGGCAGCTACTGGACTGGGGAATATTTCATTACTTCATGTGATATGAGTACCTCATACTGCTTTTTTCCAAATACAGAACAAAACTATTTATTCAACACATCTGTGTTTTCTGCAACATTAAGAGGTTTCCTTTCTCCATCTAGGAATTGGCCTAAACCTTTTCTAGGATTTCTTTTGTTCTTAATATACTTAATAACCTCCTTTTTGTTATCCTTAGTCCCGCCAAGCATGGATATTTCCCTGATGTCTTTTACGTCCCCAATCAATTTTCATATCTTCCAATTTGTATTGCTTGCCATCTATTTTCGCTTCTTTCCCATTTGTATATATTGTTTTTCCCCACATAATTGCTGCCTTCACTTTGCCACTGAACTGGGTTTTTAGCCAAAGTTCTCCACCTCCTTGACTGTGGAATCGTGACTATTTAGCTATCCAACAAACTCTCAGTTCTTTTCTTTATATTACTCTCCTCTGTCAATTACCCCCTTCTTTGTCTCTTCTCTAAACTAAACTGTCCCAGACTTATCAGTTTGTCCGCATATGACAGCCTTCCCCATTCTCAGAGCCTGTCTCAGAAATCTCCTTTATAATGCTGTATCCTTTTTAGAGACTGGGTGACCAAAACTGAGCACATGTCCAGAGCAGGTTATTCTCCATTAATGAGGTGTGTTCTAGTTGAGATGTTTCTCCCTGGCACATGTCTTGGCAAAAGGTTTTTTTTTTTTAATAATCTCAGGTTTTGAGCAGCCGGGTGAACGGGGAACTCCCTACAGCATGGACTCTCTAGCCTGGCTTTCATTACATTAAGGAACAATGATGGATAACTTGTGGTTCCTGCTGCTGCCTATTAAGGTTTCCCACACCAAGACATGTAGAATTATTGACGCATAGAGCACCATCAAATATGGAATTGGGATTATTAGGCCCAGTTCTTCATAATTCATTTATCTGAATAATGAAAATGTCATTGTTCAGTGTGTGAAGAGCGACCAATCTGCTTCACCCATGAGAACAGCCTCCAGTAGTGCATGTATGTCTCATATTAACATTGTCTCTCCATCCAGGCATTTGTACTGCGACCATCACCCCAGAGCCTGGGCACATACAGGAAGTCAGGGGAACGTACGGTACATGCAGGAGACACCGTTCTGCCTCAGAGTTGGACACCTTCTCCCCTACGCCATGTCTGATTCCAACACAACCGACTTCACCAACCCCTCCACCTTCATCCTGCTGGGCATTCCTGGCCTGGAGGCGGCCCATGTCTGGATCTCCATTCCCTTCTGCACCATGTACATAATTTCCATCTTGGGGAACTTCACCATCCTTTTCATTGTGAAGAGGGAGCCAAGCCTCCATGAGCCAATGTACTATTTCCTCTGCATGCTGGCCGGCAGCGACCTAGTCCTGTCTACATCCACCCTACCCAAAATGCTGAGCATTTTCTGGTTCAATTCCAGGGAGATCGATTTCAGTGCCTGCCTCACCCAGCTGTACTTCGTTGCCTGCTTCCTAGTGATGGACTCTGGGATCCTTGTGGCCATTGCTTTGGATCGCTACGTGGCCATCTGCCATCCCCTGAGACATTCCACCATCCTGACAAGCCCCGTGGTGATGAAGATTGGCCTGGCTATGGTGCTGCACAGTTTCATGCTTGTACTGCCCTTTCCCTTCCTGGCGAGGCGGTGGCCATATTGTAGAACCAACATTATCCCCCACTCATACTGTGAGCACATGGCTATGGTGAAGCTGGCCTGTGCTGATATCCACATCAGTAGTAACTACAGCATCTCTGTGGGATTCATGGTGACTGGTCTGGATGTGTTTTTTATCATGGTGTCCTATATCCAGATCCTCAGGGCCATCTTCAGCCTCCCCACAAAGGATGCCCAGCTCAAGACTTTTGGGACCTGTGGCTCCCACCTCTGTGTCATTTTATCCACTTACATCCCATCTGTCTTCTCCGCCCTCATGCACCGGTTTGGCCACAACATGGCTGTATATTTCCACGTTCTGATGGCCAACGCGTACCTGCTCGTGCCCCCTATGCTACACCCCATCATCTATGGGGTGAGGACCAAACAGATCCGGGACAGGCTGCTCCGGCTCTTTACTCATAAAGGGATCTAAAATTTCCTCCTGGTGCTCTGGCTCTCAGACCGAGCTCCGTGCAGAGCTGGCAGGTGACATGGTGCTGGGCCGTCTTCCCTGAAAAACTTACTGGACAGTCAAAAAGACATTAAATCCTTTCCTGATGTCACTGTGATGTGTGTCAGCATGACAAACTGGGGAATAGGGCTATGTACAATTCAGTGGGCGATCACCTCTCTAATTGCTGGTAACTGGAGCCCCCAAACCCCATCCCTTGCCCCACCTCTTCTGCCAAGGCTCCGACCCTGCTTTACATCCCCCCCAAGGCTCCGCCCCGTCATAGAATTATAGAATATCAGGGTTGGAAGGGACCTCAGGAGGTCATCTAGTCCAACCGCCTGCTCAAAGCAGGACCAGTCCACAACTAAATCATCCCAGCCAGGGCTTTGTCAAGCCTGACCTTATAAACCTCTAAGGAAGGAGATTCCACCACCTCCCTAGGTAACCCATTCCAGTGCTTCACCACCCTCCTAGTGAAAAAGGTTTTCCTAATTGTGACGCATTCTATATGATTTAATGAAAATATGCTAATGAGTGGGAATATAAATATGCTTCATGCAAAAGGTCTCTTGTAAGGTATTATTACAAAGCTTATAATCTACTGAGTGTGGTCATCCTATTTGTATAAATGTACCACTCTTGTATCTGAAACTAGAAATATGAAATATAACTCTGAGGGCCTATTATAATTATGCAAAGTGTGGGACATTAATGGTGGTTTGGAATCTTGATGGCTCCTATTAACCAGGACAATTGACTGTAGATGGCTCTGTTTTACCTGTAAGTCTTCCTGTATACGTGTGTGCTGGCAAGTGGGCAATGAAGTCTTACAGTGACATGTGATCATGTCACCTGAACTGGAATCCATCTTTAGCCTGGTGCTTTTCCATTGAGAAGGTGGGGCGGGGGGAACCCAGAGAGGGACAAAGGATTCCCGCCTTATGCAAAAGATATATAAATGGGTGGAACAGAGAAAAGAGGGAGCCATCATGAGGAATCCCCTAGCTACCACCTGAGCTGGACCAAGGGATGTACCGGGGAAAGGACTGTGCCCAGACTAGGAAGGCGTCCACTCTGTGAAAAAAACTTATTGAAACATCTCTGAGGGTGAGATCTTATCTGTATTCAGTTTCTTACTGTATTAGGCTCAGACTGGCGTGTTTTATTTTATTTTGCTTGGTAATTCACTTTGTTCTGTCTGTCACTACTTGGAACCACTTAAATCCTACTTTCTGTATTTCTTAGAGTATGTATTAATACCTGGGGGGGCAAACAGCTGTGCATATCTCTCTATCAGTGCTATAGAGGGCGAACAATTTATGAGTTTACCCTGTATATGCTTTATACAGGGTAAAACGGATTTATTTGTATTTTAGACCCCATTGGGAGTTGGGCGTCTAAATGTTAAAGACAGGAATACCTCTGTAAGTTGCTTTCCGCTAAGCCTACAGCTGTTAGGGGACACGATTCAGAGCCTGGCTCTGTGTTGGAGCAGACGGGCGTGTCTGGCTCAGCAAGACAAGGTGCTGGAGTCCTAAGCTGCCAGGGCAGGAAAGCCAGGGCAGAAATAGTCTTGACACATCACTTGGCAGTTCCCAAGGGGGGTTCTGTGATTCAACCCGTCACACTAATATCCAACCTAAACCTCCCCCACTGCAACCTGAGACCATTACTCCTTGTTCTGTCATCTGGTACCACTGAGAACAGTCTAGATCCATCCTCTTTGGAACCCCCTTTCAGGTAGTTGAAAGCAGCTATCAAATCCCCCCTCATTCTTCTCTTCTGCAGACTAAACAATCCCAGTTCCCTCAGCCTCTCCTCAAAAGTCATGTGCTTCAGCCCCCTAATCATTTTTCTTGTCCTCCGCTGGACTCTTTCCAATTTTTCCACATCCTTCTTGTAGTGTGGGGCCCAAAACTGGACACAGTACTCCAGATGAGGCCTCACCAATGCTGAATAGAGGGGAATGATCACATCCCTTGATCTGCTGGCAATGCCCCTACTTATACAGCCCAACATGCCGTTAGCCTTCTTGGCAACAAGGCCACACTGTTGACTCATCTCCAGCTTCTTGTCCACTGTAACACCTAGGTCCTTTTCTGCAGGACTTCTGCCTAGCCACTTGGTCCCTAGTCTGTAGCTTGCTCCTCTATTCCCCTCCTCATGTCAGTTGTTGGATCATTTCCACCTCCCTCCCCCGAACCCAGCTAAAAGGGAGACATTTCAGATTTCCGTGGGGGTGGCAACTTTAACCGTGATTCCAAGGGCTACTTAGGGTCTTGAAAACTCTAGTTTTGTGGCAGATAACTTAGCCATTAGCTGACAGGAGCTCTGTGTCTAATTCTGATATAAAAGAAATAAAATAAAATAAATATTAGACCCACTCAGCTCTAATACTAACATGTTCTGACATCTTGTGCCCGGTCACTTAAGGGACACTGGTTATGTTTAAAATATTAATGTATATTCTTACTTTGTTACTAACTCTGCAGAGAGAGAGATCCCAGCAGGACTCCTGGGTTCTATCTCAGTTTATAGATTCATAGATTCATAGATTCTAGGACTGGAAGGGACCTCGAGAGGTCATCGAGTCCAGTCCCCTGCCCGCATGGCAGGACCAAATACTGTCTAGACCATCCCTGATAGACATTTATCTAACCTACTCTTAAATATCTCCAGAGATGGAGATTCCACAACCTCCCTAGGCAATTTATTCCAGTTCTGGGAGGGAAGTGAGGTCTAATGCATTACAGCGGGGGAGGGAGGGGAAAAGGGTGGAGATATATCTGGGGTTTCGATAAGAACATAAGAATGGCCATACTGGGTCAGACTAATGGTCTATCTAGCCCAGTATCCTGTTTTCCAACAGTGCCCAATGCCAGGTGCCCTAGAGGGAATGAACAGAACAGGGAATCATCAAATGATTCATACCCTGTTGCCCACTCCCAGGTTCTGGCAAACAGAGCTAAAGACAGCATCCCTGCCCATCCTGGATAATAGCTATTGATTGAGCTATCCTCCATAAACTTATCTAGTTCTTATTGGAACCATGTTCTAATTCTGGCCTTCACAACTTCCCCTGGCAAAGAGTTCCGCAGGTTGACTGTGAAGAAATACTTCCTTTTGTTTGTTTTAAATCTTCTGCCAACTAAATCTATGAAGTGACCCCTAGTTTGTGTGTTATGAGAAGGAGTAAATAACACTTTCTTATTTACTTTTGCCACAGCAGTCATGATTTTATAGACCTCTGTCGTATCCTCCCTTAGTCATCTCTTTTCCAAGCTGAAAAGTCCCAGTCTTATTAATCTCCGCATACAGTATTGAAGATGTGGTTGTACCATGGATTTATATAGAGGCAATATGCTATTTTCTGTCTCATAATCTATCCCTTTCTTTATGATTCCCAATATTCTGTTCATTTGTTTGATTGCCAGTGCACATTGAGCAGATGTTTTAACCCTATTAACTCACATTAGATTGTATGAATTGTCTGTAGCCTTATATCTTTGGGCTTTTACTCATGCTCCTTGTACTGAGGGGTAGTGTAGTAGTAGGATTTTATGTTTGTATTTTATATAATTTAAAATAAAAAATAAAGAATAATAATGTAGCACGTATTAAATGTCTTGGTGTATGATTTAATTATATCCTGACAGTCATCCTTTTTAAATAGCAGAAAGGAATGGCCTAGTGGGCCATTGGTAAAGATGCATCAGCCAGAATCTGCATCTGAGTTGATTTCAAGGCAGTAACAGACCTTTTAGGGTGACCACTTCATTGTAGGTTTAGCATTTTAAAATAAGTAAAAGAATGCCATGATTGTTTTTCTCTTTCATTGCAATTTGATGTTCCTGTTCAAATGTTCTGTGTAAATCAATTCTGTTTTGTCTGTGAATGAGGAATGTGTGCGTTAGAAAATAAGTGTAAAGGCCATCACTGAACCAGATGTTCTAGGGAGGAACCGAGGACAGACTCAAGGGCGCCAGAAAATTACAACACGCCCCAATTGAAATGTCAGAAAAGGGCAAATTAAGAACTCTAAAAATAAGACAGGTACCTATCAATGGGGACAAAATAGCTGTAATCAAAACCAGCATGGGGTAACTCCCTAAAAAAGGTAATAAAAAACAAAATAGAAAAAATAAAAACAAAACAATTTAAAAAACAAGTACTTGTCAAACAACAATTGATTACAGCATGATAGTGCAAAACTCATTGGTCCCAATGAAAAAAAAGTCACTATATAAACAGGGTGCCTTGCTGTGAAATGATTTAGTGGGATGATTTAGTTGGGAATTGGTCCTGCTTTGAGCAGGGGGTTGGACTAGATACCTCCTGAGGTCCCTTCCAACCCTGATATTCTATGATTCTGTGATTCTATGAAACCTTGGGTTCATCCTGCCAAGACTTCCCCAGAGTATCGTGTCATGACTGACAGAACCCGGCTCCTCCCTACCCATGATCAACCCACATGGCCACTAGATTGATCCGGACTATAGCCTGGTAACTATAACATTGACTGGTGGGACAGTGTGTGTGTGAATCCATGCAAATGCTAATTGCTGTATCTTCAATAAACGCGGCGTATTGCCTTTTCCCCTGAAAAAGATACCATGTGCTTCTTATAAGCAGAACAGCAGGAGGCTGGAATGGAGGCATCTGTCTATAAATAGGTTGGTCATTAAAAATATCCGCCCTAACGAAATATCACCTGGACAGATGAAGGGAGTAACTGCATTCTGGATAAAACCAGTTTTCTTCAGCTTCTCTGTGGACTGGTGGGCACGGAAGGAATGGAACCTGCCAGAAGAGGGAACAGAGAAAGAAGTGTTGGTCCAGCCCTTTAAAAACACAAAAACTGATTGAGCTGGAAGATGATGGGGCAGGAGAGAGGCACAAGTCCGGCAGACAGGGCTCTTTCATTGCAGGGCTGTGGCTGCAGCAGAGAGACAGACTCAAGGTGGAGGAGAAGCCATGAGTTGCAGGAGGTGGTCCCTAGATACCCTGGAGGGCTCTGACCAAATCCCAAAGTATGTTCCAGGATGGTGAGGACAAATTAATGCACATTGGAAAACAATCCCAACTATACATATGAAATAATGGTGTCTAAATTAGCTGTTACCACTCAAGAAAGAGACCTTGGAGTCATTATGGATAGTTCTCTGAAAACATCCACTCAATGTGCAGCGGCAGTCAAAAAAGACTCAGAATCCCTGGAGAGACCCAGTGCAGTCCTGGGAAAGGCACCGGAGCAGTTCTGTCCATCTCCACAGCCACTCACCCACCCCGGTCTCCAAATCCTGCCAGAAAAGGATGCGTGTCTGTGATGTTATTGACATGAACTGGGACCGTATAGATCATTGTTGCAACCAAGGTCCTGTAGTTGCATCAAATCTGGTACGAAGAGATCAAGTAAGGTGTCTATGTAATGGTTGTAATTTGCTGGTTATAATTATGCTGTCTGCATGTGTGCTGTGATTTTCCACAGTAAGAACAAAGGGGTTTCCTTCCACATGGTAGAGGGTATAAAAGGCCCTGGAAACCCCTTCATTTTGTCTTCAATCCTGTTTCTGACCTCAGTAGGAACTGTGCTTGAAACTGAAGCTCTGAACGAAGGACTGAATGACCCATCCAAGCTGGGATGTTTGTACTCCAGAGACTTGATTGGTTTGAATCAGCAGTAATCCCATCAAGCCTGAAACAAGCCTGAACTAAGAACTTTGCAATTGTTGAATGTATTTGATTCCATTTAACCAATTTAACTCTCATCTATATTTCTTCCTTTTTATAAATAAACCTTTAGATTCTAAAGGATTGGCAACAGCGTGATTTGTGGGTAAGATCTGACTTGTATATTGACCTGGGTCTGGGGCTTCATCCTTTGGGATCAGGAGAACCTTTTTTCCTTTACTGGGGTATTGGTTTTCATAAACATTCATCCCCATAAGGAGTGGTGCTGGTGGTGATACTGGGACATTGGAGTGTCTGAGGGAATTGCTTGTGTGGTTTGGTGTGCCTTAGTAGTGAAGGAACCCCAGTCTTGGCCTGTGTCTGCCCTGCTCTAAGCAATTTGTCCTGAATTGATACTCTCAGTAGTGTCCTGCCAAAGGACGCTTTGTTACAGTGGCGGAAAGGTAAATGTCGAGATAAAGCAGTGGACCTGCTTCTAGTACGCGTGGGTGGGAGGGAGCTCGTCTGACACCTGTCCCCGACCATCAGGCCAGAGCTCTTGACCCAGTTGACCCAGGTGGATGAGGCTGCTGAGTAGATCGCCTGACAGGCCTCCACCTGCACCAGGTTGCCCAGGTTCTGGGCCAAGAGGAGCACGTCATCGGCGTATGCTGACAGGACCAGAGACAACTCTGGCTCATGGAGCACCAACCCCGTCAATCTCTGGTGGAGGAGACAGAGTATACAGCTGGCCCGACAGCAGACGCCCCTGACATACCCCTGGTCCGAAGCTGACCGGTTCGGTCACGGTCCAGTGGAACCTGACCAAGCACTCCATGGAGGCATACAGCACCTAGAGAAAACCCACAAACTGAGGCCAGAAGACTAACACCCATAGAGAGTCCATGAGATACCCGTGGTCCATCCTGTCAAATGCCTTCTCCTGGTCCGGGGACAGGAGGGTGAATGACCGATCGTCCCTACACCCGAGCTCCAGGAGGTGATTTAGATAAAAATCCAGGGGAAAGGGCCACTTGGAGTCCCTGTGTCCCCAAAATATTCCTCCAAGCCCTGCGCCCCCTTTCCTGGGGAGGCTTGAGAATAATATACTAACCAATTGGTTACAAAGTGATCACAGACCAAACCCCTGGGTTTTTAGGACTCTGAAAATCAATCCGGCTTTTAAAAGAATAATTTTATTTTTTTTAAAAGTAAAAGAATCATACGTGCAAAATCAGGATGGAAGGTAACTTTTCAGGGTAAATAAAAAGATTTAAAACACAGAGGATTCCCCTCTGACTCTGCTTTCCAGTTACAAAACAGGAATGAAATTTCCTCTTAGCATATGGAAAATTCACAAGCTAAAACAAAAGATAATCTAATGCATTTCCTTGCCTTTACTTACAATTTCTGTAATTTTAGATGTATCATTTCAGGTATCTTTTTAGGAGAGGGTTTACCTGCTTGATCTCTCTCTCTGTCCAGAGAGGGAACAAACAAAAAGAGCAGAAACAAAACCTCTACTGCCCCCCCGCCCCCGGTTTTAAAGTATCTTCTTTCCTTATTGGTCCTTTTGGTCAGGTGCCAACCAGGTCATCTGAGCTTCTTAACCCCTTACAGGTAAAGTGATTCTGTACCTCTGGCCTGGAGGGACTTTATATTACTGCAGACATAAAGGTTGTTATCCTTCCCTTTATATTTATGACATGACCCCCAAACCACAGATGGTGGTGGACAGCCTGTTCTACACTGGCTGTGATTTCTTCCTGGAGCTCTAGGGGAAAAAACAGAGTTAATAAGACACATGCACCTTTAGATATACTACTGAATATATAAAAACTAACAATATTTCCCACATTTCAAGAACAATTTTAACCAGTTGATTCTGGGAAACTTTCACAGGAGAGTGCATCAGCCACTTTGTTAGAAGCTCCTGAAATGCGCTGTATTTCAAAATCAAAATCTTGGAGAGCTAAACTCCATTGAAGAAGTTTTTTTTGTTATTTTCCTTGAGAGTGTGAAGCCACTTCAGCACAGCATGGTCGGTTTGCAGGTGGAAATGCCATCCCCAAACGTATGGGCGTAGCTTTTCCAGAATGTACACAATGGCGTAACATTCCTTTTTGGTGACTGACCAGTGGCTTTCCCTCTCAGACAGTTTTTTGCTGAGAAAAATGACAGGTTGGAATTCTTGATCTGGTCCTTTCTGCATTAAAACTGCTCCCACACTACGCTCGGAAGCATCTGTGGTTACTAGGAAAGGTTTGTCAAAGTCTGGGACCCTTAGCACAAGGGCAGACATGAGTCTCGCTTTAAGCTGGTTAAAGGCCTTCTGACACTCTTCAGTCCACTGAACTGCATTTGGCTGTTTCTTTCTGGTCAGGTCTGTCAGTGGGGCAGCGATTTGGCTGTAGTGCGGTACAAATGGTCTGTAATATCCGGCCAAGCCTAAGAAGGATTGGACCTGTTTCTTTGACTTTGGGACAGGCCACTTTTGGATAGCATTCACTTTGGCTTGTAGGGGGTTGAAAGTTCCTTGACCCACATGGTGTCCAAGGTAAGTCACTCTGTTTAGGCCTATTTGACACTTTTTAGCCTTAACAGTTAGTCCTGCCTCCCTTATGCTCTCAAAAACTTTTTGTAGATGCTCCAGGTGTTCTGCCCATGAATCAGAAAATATGGCCACATCATCAAGGTAGGCTAGGAGATTCTACAAGTTTCTGGAAGGTGGTAGGTGCATTTCCCAGCCCGAAAGGGAGCACATTAAATTCATGCAGCCCTACATGGGTGATGAATGCTGACCTTTCCTTGGCGGATTCCTCTAGCAGTACTTGCCAGTACCCCTTGGTTAAGTCTAAGGTAGAGATGAACTGGGCACGTCCAAGTTTCTCCAATAGCTCATCTGTCCATGGCATTGGATAGTTGTCTGGGCAAGTTACAGCATTTAGCTTATGGTAGTTCATGCAAAAGTGTATTTCCCCATCCAGTTTGGGAACTAGAACCACTGGAAATGCTCATGCACTGTTAGAGAGGCAGATTACACCCATCCGTAGCATGTCCTGGATCTCCCGTTCTATAGCAGTTTTGGCTTGAGGAGCTACCCGGTAAGGTTGGGCCCTAATTGGGTGAGCATTACCTGTGTCAATGGAGTGGTATGTCCATTCGGTCCGTCCTGGGGTGGCTGAAAACATCGGCGCGAAGATAGTGCGCAGCTCCTTGATCTGCTGTCACTGCATATGTCCAAGGGTCATAGACAGGTTTGCCTCTTCCACGCCACCGTCACTTTTCCCTTCGTAGTAGACACCTTCAGGCCACTCAGCGTCATCTCCTCCCTGCGCTGTAAACTGAAAAACCTTTAATTCTCTGGAATAAAAGGGCTTTAGAGAATTAACATGGTACACTTTAGGCTTTAGGTCTGAGGTGGGGGAAGCTATGAGATAGTTATGTTGATCTGAATTTGATGGGTTAGTTGTTATGGCTCACCACTGATTGCATCCAACCAGAAGACTGATAGGTTCTTATGCAATTCAGACGACAGAGTTCAAGAACTCAGCGAGTTCTATGTCGGGAGTGGACTCTCGGGGTGCTTGGCAAGAACACGTACACTGAGGACAATACCAAACTGATAAAATATTTATTCAAATTAACATAAAAATAAGAAATGCAATGAAACTTATAACTGCAAAACAGTAAAACAATTCCAAAACTCCTGGTGGTAACATTTCTGTTATAAATACCTTAACCTAACATAGTCACAGCCTTCCTTTAGGACCGGTAATAGGAGGTGAAGGACCAGCCTCACTCCTGGCATGCCCAATAACACGATGGTGCTGGCTTCCCCAATGTTTAGGAATGTTGAGTAGTTATACTATACTGCACAAGCTGAGCTGATAGATAGATAGATAGATAGATAGATAGATAGATAGATAGATTATAGGAGAACGGGAAAAAGCACTCCAAGAAACCAAAGCTTCAGGAGCTTTAGATAAGCCCTGAAGAGCCTTCTTACAAGGTATTTTACAGGATTCTGACCCTTTGTAATTCAGGCCCAACCTACTATACTCAAATCTTATTTCAGTACACTAAGAAATTTATGGGTACCCTTCTCCTTTAGGTTAGTGGATTATGACACTTACTTTCTAAATATAGTAATAAGGACTATCTCACTCCAAAACTGCCAGCCTAGGCTCTCTTGGTGACCTCCAAGTTGTGGTGTACGCTGCGGTTACCAACCAGTTGTAGATGCCGGATAAACCTGTGATGTGATGTGGATAGTTCCTCCCTTTGGTTCCCCAAAGTTCAGGGACCATTCTTATCTGTGCCAAAGGTTGCCAGCTATAATGCTGACATATTTATAACCAATTCTACTTTTTGCTGTAGAGCAGATCTTACCAGATCTTACAGGCTGGTGGGCTTCTTGCATTTCAGCATTTCAGCAAAACTTATTATTAGGAAACACATGCCTCAACACATCCTAAATTCCAAGGAATTAATACTGATAAAATATAAGAATAAAATGGATTAATTTCAGGAAAAGAAACATATTAATTGATACTGCTGGCTGGGTTAGTAGGATATAATAGCTAGCAAAATAATCCTATGGGCTACAGGCTGTGAAACAATCAGTCCCCCTGCCCCTGTGCTTACTCACCATTTTGGGGCTCCTGCAGGTTATATGTGCTGGCTTTGGGACAGGCAATTTCTATTATTGTGTACACTGTGCTTGTCTTTAAATAAGTCGAATCATTGCTCTGTCTGGTGTGAACAATGCTGCCTCTGTTAAGTGTTGCATTTTGGCTTTACAGATGCAACCTTGAGATCCCAGCCATCCTTGTTATCAATGGCCGAAAGACTCCAAAGAATCAGGAAGCGCCCACGAAGAAGCAAAGAGGACATACTGCATGATGTCACGCAGCAGTCCCTTAATGAAAACTAAAAAGTGCAGGAGTGGTGGGAGAGTGAAAGGAGGGACCGACAGCAGAATGAGGGTCACCGGCACTAAAGCATGGAGCAGCTGCTAAGCATCATGGAGCGCCAAGCAGACTCGATACAGGCACTCATAGCAATGCAGGCAGAGCACTTCCGTGCCGCCGCCCCCACAGCCCTTGTCCCCAAACTCTTTCCCTTGTGCCCCCATGTCACTGCCAACCCACTTTCCCCAACATCCGGGTTCTTATTGCCACCAGCTGCCTCCAACACCTGTAGCTTCACCACCCAGCCCTGCAAACTGTGACCCTATGGGCTTGTCACAGGGTCCGCGCAGGTTTCCACCCTCTTGTGCCGGCGCGCTGTGTTTGGGCTGGTTGAATAAAGAGTCCCAATGCCTTCTTTAGTGGTTTCACCTTCGTGCCTTTATTTACAGTGCTTTTGTGCAGTCCCAATTCTCCCAACAGCAATCACCCCTCAGACCCTTCCCAGGGTCTTCTGCCCCTTGTGGTGCCCTCCAGTGGGTAAGGAAACAGAGATGCAGCCCTCCTGTCTCCTCCCAGGCTAGCCTCCTCACTGAGGTTTGTCCAGGGCTTTTATAGCCCTCTCAGTCCTCAGCCCAGCTGTCTCTACTTGGCTCATCTTACTGCTCGGAGCTAGCCCTCGTTAGGGCTTGCAGCTGGGCCCCCTGCTGAGTGCCTGTGCCTCTACACCGGGCTTCCCGGGCAGGGAGCAGGGCTCAGCCAGCATTCTAGCAGGGCCTTAAAGGGGTTTACCCCTGCCCTGCCACAGGACTACCAATCCCCCCTTTGATGGGGTGATTACTAAAGAACCCCATCACACTGACCAAGGGACAGGTAGTTCAGGTGTGGGAACAGGCTCTGTTTCTTGATATAGCTCCAGCCTGGGCATTATAGAGGCATAATTAGTTGGTTGTATCGAAGGTGTTTGTCTTTGTAACTTATTGATTTTACACTGCATACATCCTACAGTGATGAAAACAATCCCAGTTGCAATTCCTTGGATAATAATCCATCCTTTCAACCCAATTTCCTCACAGGGAGAATCTACTTCTTGGCCTTCCCCATATAATAACTGGACAATTGCTTATTTGTTATCTGGATAAGGTGGGTTTCCTTTTGGGATACCAATTGTTTTAATTGTAATCCCAGAGGGGGAATATGTACCAAAAGCGTTGGCGTCTATAAAATAGTCAAATCCTGATAGGAGGGATCAGATGGAACAATAGTTGTGTTTTCAAAGGCAGGAATAGGGGAAATCACTTGATTTCCAATTGAGGTAAACTGCTTAGAGTAAAACAGAAATTTGGATCTGTGACCTGACAGTCTAAGGAACCATATAGGAACCTTTCCTGGTTGGTTACTATGCAAAATGGGCCATTTCCAGCATAGGTCGTCCTCTCCATAGGAGTTTTCCATCTGGTTAGTTGGACCATCTAACAAGGATTGATTCTGGAGCTCTCCCTGCAGTCCACGCAAGATAGTATTTGCCTCAAACACATTACATCTGCAGATATGCTGAGGCCCTTTTTTAGAGCAACAGGCCATCTGCAGAACTTTCCATGTTTGGATTGCAGTGTAATAGACTACCAAGGGAGACACATGGACAGGTACCTTGTAGATGCCAACTTCGAGGTGACCTATGGACTGTACTGCAGCCAACCGCCTATACACATCCTTGTCTGAGTCAAACATGGGTAAAGAGACTGTGAATGAAACATACAAGGATTGTGCTACAACACAATTTTGAGAAGATAAACATCTGTCTCGGTTGGGATGTGGTGTCACAGACCCCACTGATCTCATAATTCCAATGGATACATGTGGACGTGCATTCAAACATATAGATCTCTCCCCTTCAGGCCTTTCAAAACATTTAGGGCAATACCAATTTAATAATTGCTCATCTTTGATTAGGTTGGGGATCCTTCCCAATTCTAGGGATTGTAATGCCTCAGTGACAGTGTTAATCATCATCGAACAAGAGCAGAGCACCACACCAGTAGCATCTGACGACACTTGGGAGGTTGGTGATCTGGTAATGCTGTTATCCTACAGAGCACCAGAGCATAAGCTGTGTAATCAGTGGATCGGACCTTTCCGAATCATCGATCAACTCAGTTCAGCAGTGTACAAGATTAGAGGAACAGGAGGCAAATGTACTAAAGATAAAATCCACCATGCTAATCAGTTAAAGCTGTTTCAATCACCCAGGTCCCCGGAGCAGCTTGATTCCCAGGAGGTTATCCAGTGAGTGACGGGGAAGGGGAAAAAGAGCAAGCAGCAGTGGCAGAGACTTGGGGCAAGAGGCGGAGAAGGGAGTGGGAGATAGAGGCAAGAGGTGGAGCAGGGGCTGTGTCTCGGGGGAATAGGTGTAGAGGGGCTGTGGCCTTGAGGGGAGATGTGTACCAGGGTCATAGCCTTGGGGAGAGAAAGCAGGATAAGAGGGAGGGACCTAGTGGTCATGGTGGCTAGTTCTCTGAAAACATCCACTCAATGTGCAGCAGTAGTCAAAAAAGTGAACAGAATGTTGGCAATCGTTAAGAAAGGGATAGATAATATGACAGAAAATATCATATTGCCTATATATAAATCCATAGTACGCCCACATCTTGAATATTGCGTGAAGATGTGGTCGCCCCATCACAAAAAAGATATATTGGGATTGGAAAAGGTTCAAAAAAGGGCAATAAAGACCATTAGGGGTATGGAATGGCTTCCATATGAGGAGAGATTAATAAGACTGGGACTTTTCAGCTTGGAAAAGAGACGACTAAGGGGGGATATGATAGAGGTCTATAAAATCATAACTGGTGTGGAGAAAGTAAATAAGGAAGTGGGATATAATCCTTCTCATAACAGAAGAACTGGGGGTTACCAAATTAAATTAATAGGCAACAATTTAAAACAAACAAAAGGAAGTATTTCTTCACACAACACACAGCCAATCTGTGGAACTCCTTGCCAGAGGATGTTGTGAAGTTCCATCAATGGCCAAGATGGCAAGGGACGGTGTCTGTTTGCCAGCAGCTGGGAATGGGTGACAGGGGATGGATCACTTGATGATTACCTGTTCTGATCATTCCCTCTGGGGCACCTGGCACTGGCCACCATTGGAAGACAGGACACTGACCGATTCCCCAGTATGTCACACTGACACAACACAGTAAGGTCAGGAAAGGGTCCAATGCGCAGGTGGGCAAACTACGGCCCATGGGCCACATCCGGCCCACAGGACTGTCCTGCCTGGCCTTTTAGCTCCTGGCTGGGGAGCCTAGCCTCCAGCTCCTCCCCTGCTGTTCCCCCTCCCCCGCAGCCATGCCCCCGAGCGAGCAGCATGGCTTACTCCAGCTGGGCGGCACGGCTGCCAGTCCTGCCGCTCTGAGTGGCATGGTAAGGGGGCGGGGAGTGGGCGGGTTGGATAAGTGGCAGAGGGTCCCAGGGAGTAGTCAGGGGAAAGGGAGCAGGGGACGGTTGGATGGGGCGGAGGTTCTGGGTGGTGGTGGTCAGGGGACGGGGAACCGGAGGGGTTGGATAGGCATGGGAGTCCTGCAGGGACAGTCAGGTGGCTGGGTGTGGATAGGGGTCAGGGGAGTAGGCGGACAGGGAGCAGGATGGGTTGGATAGGGAGTGGGGTCCCAAGGCGGGGGTTAGGGGCAGGGGGTCATGGGAGGGGCGGTCGGGGACAAGGAGTGGGGAGTGGATGGGTGGAGGGTCCTGAGGGGGGCAGTCAGTGGGTAGGAAGTGGGAGGGGGCATATAGGGGGCAGGGGGTCAGGCTGTTTGGGGAGGCACAGCCTTCCCTACACGGCCCTCCATACAGTTTTGCATTTTCAATGTGGCCCTTGGGCCAAAAAGTTTGCCCACCTCTGGTCTAATGTCTCTCTGACTGCCCAGTCAGTAATTTAGGGAAGAGAGCACAGCACCAAGTCACCAGCCAGCTCTGCACAGAGCTCAGTCTGGAAAAAACTTTAAATCTCTTTATAAGTAAAGAGCCAGAATAGCCTGTCTTGGATCTGTTTGGTCCTCACTCCGTAGATGATGGGGTTGAGCATGGGGGGCACCAGGAGGTACACGTTGGCAATGAGAACGTGGAAATGCAGGGGCACATTGTGGCCAAACCGGTGTGTGAGGGAGGAGAAAATAACTGGGATGTAAAAGGTTAAGATGACACAGAGGTGGGAGCTGCAGGTCCCCAAAGCCTTGAGCCGGGCATCCTTTGTGGGGAGGCTGAAGATGGCCCTGAGGATCTGGGTATAGGACACAGAAATAAAAATCATATCCAGACCCCTGACACAGAGTACCACAAAGAGACCATAGTAACTACTGACGCGGGTGTCACCGCAGGCCAGCTTCACCACAGCTATGTACTCGCAGTACGAGTGGGGGATGACGTTGGTTCTGCAATATGGCCGTTATCTTACGAGGAAAGGATAAGGCAGTACGACCATGATGCCACGCAGCACCAAGGCCAGGCCAATCTTAACCACCACGGGGTTTGTCAGGGTGGTGGAATGTTTCAGGGGATCACAAATGGCGATCTAGCGATCAAAAGCCATGGCCACAAGGATCCCAGATGCCATAACTGAGAAGCACTGAACAAAGTACATCCGGGTGAGGCAGGCACTGAAATCTATCTCCGTGGAATTGAGCCAGAAGATGTTCAATGTTTTGGGCACAATGGACGTAGATATGACCAGGTCACTGCCACCCAGCATGCAGAGAAAATAGTACATGGGCCCATGGAGGCTCGGCTCCCTCTTCACAATGAACAGGATGGTGAAGTTCCCCAAGACGGCTATGGCGTACATGGTGCAGAAGGGGATGGAGATCCAGACATGGGCCGCCTCCAGGCCAGGAATGCCCAGCAGGATGAAGGTGGAGGGGTTGGTGAAGTTGGTTTTGTTGGAATCTGACATGGAGTAGGGGAGAAGTTGTTGAACTCTGAGGTGTTCCGAGGGCCTAGCGTGATGGTCGTAGTACAAAAGCCTGGATGGAGAGACAATGTTAATATTAGACACTACATGGACTACTGGATACTTTTCTCATGGGTGAAGTAGATTGGTTCCTCTTCACACTCATTTTCATTTTTCAGATAAATGAATTATGAACAACTGACCCTACTAATGCCAATTCCATATTTGATAGTCCTCCATGCATCAATAATTTCTACATATCGTGGTCTGGGAAACCTTAATAGGCACCAGTAGGAAACACAAGTGTGGA
>NW_020681696.1:0-1028 GCF_002925995.2 Terrapene triunguis
GGTATGCCCAGTGCCTCCCTTGTAAGGGTGGCTTGTTGGTCTAGGGGAAGGAGTGTTACCTAGGTTCTGGGTTCAAATCCACAGCACGTCCTTGCTGTGGCTTTCTTTGCTGCTGTACCATAATGGGCGGGGGGGCTGGTTTTCCCTGTGTGTTTTTCTTGCTGTTCTTTTCATTTGCTTAGTGTGATGGCGTGCTGGTCCGCTCACTGCCTCCTTCTGGCTCACCTGGGGAATTAGCTCGGTCAGGCTGAGGCCCCATCACATTCTCCTTGGCAGCCCCTCTCTCAGTCTCAGGAGCTGCAGCTGTCCTGTTTGTGACTCAGTCGTCCATCTAGGTCAGTCAGCGTTCCCCCCCCTTCTGGGGTACTGTCCACAGTGACCCAGGCAGTCTTCCCATTCACTGCCACAAGCCTGGTCTATGCCATGCCCTGGGTGGCCCCTGGGGAAACCTGGGCCCACCCTTTGCTCCAGGTTCCAGTCCAGGAACCATACACCCAGCACTTCTGGACTTTCCCCTCCCAGCCATCACCGGCCATTGCCTGGACGGCTTCCTACAACTTACTCATAGACTCATAGACTCATAGACTTTAAGGTCAGAAGGGACCAATATGGTCATCTAGTCTGGCCCCCCGCATGATGCAGGCCACAAAAGCTGACCCCCCCACTTTCCCTTAACTCTGCTGTTGAAGTCTCCAGATTGTGATCTAAAGACTTCAAGTCGCAGAGAATCTTCCAGCTTGCGACCCCTGCCCTATGCTGCGGAGGAAGGCGAAAAACCTCCAGGGCCACTGCCAATCTACCCTGGAGGAAAATTCCTTCCCGACCCCAAATATGGCGATCAGCAGAACCCCGAGCATACAGGCAAGATTCTCTAGCCAGACCCTCATTTTACCAGCGATGGCCGTTATTGCCTAATTGACTAAAATCACGTTATCCCATCAAACCATTCCCTCCATAAACTTATCTAGCCTAATCTTGAAGCCAGAGAGGTCTTTCGCCCCCACCGTTTCCCTCGGAAGGCTGTTCCA
>NW_020681697.1:0-3226 GCF_002925995.2 Terrapene triunguis
TACATGCATGTAAGAGTTAATGTAAAGGCTTTGGAATTCGGTTCTAAAAACATTCCTCAGCATCTTTAGATGGGGTTGTACAGCAGTTTTCTTTGGTGTAGGGAAAAATAAGCCTCTGTTAACACTAAGGCCTTGATCTTGTTCAACGTGCAGCATGAAGCACAAAACTTTTACTCCAGCACAAAGGTGAGCAAAGACTACACAAGTACAAACAACGTGAATGCTGGGGACAGCCCTCTGAGCTGAGTGACGTCTCAATTCCCTTGCGTCTGCTTCCAGAGCATGAGGTATAATAAAAGGCAGGATTATGACAAGAGCTTAGACAAGTCTGATGAGATACAGGGTTAAGTGTTCTCAGTCTGTAAATGAAGTGTTCAGAAATACATCCCCATTGGCCTTACTCACATTCCTAGTTGGGAGTAACTTGCTGGTGATATAGCAGCAGCCGCCTTATTAAAGGAGAATTTTGTTATGCTGGGTCTATGCCCAATTCATCCTTTTTTACTTTACACATATGTGTGCAATGGTCTACATCTGCACCATTCAGGATCAATCTTGTTTGGTTTTTTATTAGAGCTAGTCACAAAATTGGTTCATCTCCCTGTAAAAAATTTCAAGGAAACTTTTTTTCCATTTTTGTCTAAATTTGAAGAAAAAATAGTTTTTTTCACCTTTAAAAAAAAAAAAAAAAAAAAAAAAAAATAAATTTTTGCAAATAAAAAAAAAAAAAAAAAAAAAATTCAGCTGAAAACCAAAAATGTTCCTCAAAAATATTATTCTAGTTGAAAACCAAATTATCTGTCACAAAAATGACAGATAATTTTCAATCAGTATTAATTGTTATATTTGTTTATAGTTTGTTAGCCTTAAATTATTTGGGTAAAAGATTTTTCTCTGTGTCTGTATAAAAGTACATAATTACATTAAAGAATTTCTTAGGGTATGTCTACACTACGAGAGTAGTTCGATTTTACTTAAATCGAATATGTGGAATCGATATTGCAAAGTCGAACGTGTGTGTCCACACTAAGGACAGTAATTCGACTTTGTGAGTCCACACTAACGGGGAAAGCATCGACACTGGAAGCGGTGCACTGTGGGCAGCTATCCCACAGTTCCTGCAGTCCCCGCTGCCCATTGGAATTCTGGGTCGAGCCGCCAATGCCTTCTGGGTAAAAAAATGTGTTGAGGGTGTTTTTGGGTAACTGTCGTCATCCGTCCGTCACTACCGCCCTCCCTCCCTGAAAGCGCCGGCGGGAAATCAGTTCGCGCACTTTTCTGGTCAGTGACAGCGCGGACGCCACAGCACTGCGAGTATGGAGCCCGCTGCGACCATCGCTGCAGTTGTGGCCGTTGTCAACACCTCGCAGCTTATCATCCACCTTTCCCAGAGGCAGATGCAGAGAAATCAGGCAAGGAGGCTACGGCACCGCGGTGAGGACCTGAAGTCTGAGAGTAGCACAGACCTGTCAGAAAGTACGGGACCCAGCGCCGAGGACATCACGGTGGCAAAGGGTCATGTGGATGTTGTGGAACGGCGATTCTGGGCCCGGGAAACAAGCACGGACTGGTGGGACCGCATAGTGCTGCAGGTCTGGGATGAATCCCAGTGGCTGCGAAACTTTCGCATTCGGAAGGGGACTTTCATGGAACTTTGTGAGTTGCTGTCCCCTGCCCTGAAGCGCAATGACACCCAGATGCGAGCAGCACTGACTGTCCAGAAGCGAGTAGCCATAGCCCTCTGGAAGCTTGCAACACCAGACAGCTACCGGTCAGTCGCGAACCACTTTGGCGTGGGCAAATCTACCGTGGGGGTTGTTGTCATGCAAGTAGCCAATGCAATCGTTGAGGTACTGCTCTCAAAGGTAGTGACCCTGGGAAACGCGCAGGTCATCATAGATGGCTTTGCCGCGATGGGATTCCCAAACTGCGGTGGGGCTATAGATGGAACTCACATCCCTATCCTGGGACCGGACCACCAGGCCAGCCAGTACATTAACCGAAAGGGCTACTTTTCAATGGTGCTGCAAGCACTGGTGGACCATAGGGGACGTTTTACAAACATCAATGTCGGATGGCCGGGCAAGGTTCATGACGCTCGTGTTTTCAGGAACTCAGCTCTGTTTAGACGGCTGCAGGAAGGTATTTACTTCCCGGACCACAAAATAAGTCTTGGGGATGTGGAGATGCCTACAGTCATCCTCGGAGACCCAGCCTACCCACTAATGCCCTGGCTCATGAAGCCCTATACTGGCGCCCTGGACACTGAAAAAGAACTCTTCAACTACCGGCTGAGCAAGTGCAGAATGGTGGTGGAGTGTGCTTTTGGCCGTCTCAAGGGGAGATGGAGAAGCTTACTGACTCGCTGTGATCTCAGCGAAACCAATATCCCCATTGTTATTGCAGCTTCCTGTGTGCTCCACAATCTCTGTGAGAGCAAGGGGGAGACCTTTATGGCGGGGTGGGAGGTTGAGGCAAATAGCCTGGCTGCTGATTACGACCAGCCTGACAGCCGGGCGATTAGAAGAGCCCAGCAGGACGCACTGTGCATCCGGGAGGCTTTGAAAGCTAGGTTCCTGAGTGAGCAGGGTAACCTGTGACTTTTCAGTTTGTGTACAGAGAAGCTGAACCTGCCCCCGTTTCTTTACCCACTAAATCTTCAGTATTCTCTCCATTTACATACCCCGTTCCCCCCCTTCCAAAACACGTTTAAAAATAAAATGACTTGAATTTTGTTAATGAACACCGTTTTCTTTATTACTGTTTTCGCGGGAAAGTTTTGAACCTGGGACGCAGACTGTGGTGGGGAGCGGGTGTAGTGTAGTGATGCAAATGATGCTTCTAAACTCCAGGAATGACAGGCTCCGCAGTGGTGGACTGGTGGTTTCAACGGAGCCTGCCACCCCTCCTGATCGGGACTGTGTGTGTGGGGGGGCTATGTGACTTTGTGGCAGGGGGAGGACGGTTACAGATCCCCTGCTGCGTGGCTCTGTGATCCAGGATAAGGACCGCTGCATAAGATCTCTAACTGCCCTCCCCCGCCACAAAGTCACAGAGCACCCCCCACAGAACACTAAAACCACCTCCCAGACTGACCAGGGTAACTAGTGACTGCAATGTGTGTGTGTGTGCCCTGCTGCTGTCCTGTCCCATTACCAACCCCCTTCCCCCTCTTCAGACAGACTCTCCTCTAAAGAACATGATGGAAACAGTAATGAACAGAAAC
>NW_020681698.1:0-6338 GCF_002925995.2 Terrapene triunguis
ACACTCCATGGGGAACACATCCTGAAAGACATCTTTCCTGAACCCCCACTTCCAGCCTTCAAAGAACCCCCCAGCCTCTCCAAGTTCATCATCAGAAACAAGCTCCCTAGAGACCAGGACACACCAGCTCAAAGTGGTACCAGACCCTCCCAGAACAACAGATACAAAACCTGCAGCCATATCCCCACGGCTACAATTATCAATACCCTCCACAACTCACCTTTCAAGATCCATGGATCCTACACATGCCTATCACAACATGTGCACCTCATCCAGTGCACTAAATGTCCCAATAACAGCTATTTAGTTGAAGCCAGACAATCACTGCTCTTTCAAGTGAACTCACCCAGGAAACTGATAAAAGACAAAAACACCCTATCATCTGTGGGTGAGCCCTTTTCACAAAGTGATCATTCTATATCTGAACCATCAGACCTCAACCTCAAAGGAAACCTGCACAACACTTTCAAAAGACGTGCTTGGGAGCATAAATTCATAACTCTGCTAAATACTGAAAATCATGGACTGAACAAAGGCGCTGGATTTATGGTTATTGCAACAATCTATAACCCAGTAACCTCTTTTTGTCCTATCACTGCAGAGTTGTTAACAGGCCACTCTACCTTGAATGGTCTCTTAGAATATGTACTAACTATTCATGCCAAACAATATGTTCCACCTTGTATTTATCTGTGACACTGTGGTCTGGTCTAGACTATAAGCTTTGGTAAATGCAAGTGAAATTTGTCTGGAAAGGTTTTTGGTGGGGGAGGCTTTCAGAAATGTTCACTTTCATTTTTTGAATCAGCTCCACTTGTTACTACTGAACCTGTGTATCCTGCCAGTCAGAGGACATTGTGCCCTGATAAATAGCAGTGCTTGGCCTGGTCTACACTACGAGTTTAGGTCGACTTTAGCCGCGTTAAATCGAATTTAGCCTGGACACGTTCACACGACGAAGCCCTTTCTTTCGACTTAAAGGGCCCTTTAAACCGGTTTCTTTACTCCACCTCCGACGAGGGGATTAGCGATAAAATCGGCCTTAGGGGGTCGGAATTGGGTTAGTGTGGACGGAATTCGACGTTATTGGCCTCCGGGAGCTATCCCACAGTGCTTCATTGTGACCGCTCTGGACAGCACTCTCAACTCTGATGCACTGGCCAAGTAGACAGGAAAAGCCCCGCGAACGTTTGAATTTCATTTCCTGTTTGCTGAGCGTGGAGAGCACAGGTGACCACGCAGAGCTCATCAGCACAGGTAACCGTGATGGAGTCCCAGGATCCGGCAGGTACGGGATCTGCTTGCCATATGGGGAGATGAATCAGTGCTGTCTGAACTCCAAAGCAGTAAACGAAATGGCAAAATATTAGAAAAGGTCTCCAAGGCCATGAAGGACAGAGGCCATAACAGGGACGCACAGCAGTGCCGCGTGAAAATTAAGGAGCTAAGGCAAGCCTACCACAAAGCCAGAGAAGCAAACGGAAGGTCTGGGGCTGAGCTGCAAACATGCCGCTTCTACGCGGAGCTGCATGCCATTCTAGGGGGTGCAGCCACCACTACCCCAACCGTGTGCTATGAGTCCCTCACTGGAGAAACACACAGGGAAGAGGGTTCGGGGTACGAGGAAGATGAGGATGAAGATAATGTAAATAGCTCACAGCAGCAAGGAAGCGGAGAAACCGGTTTCCCCAACAGCCAGGATATGTTTATCACCCTGGACCTGGAACCAGTAACCCCTGAACTCACCCAAGACCCTGTGGGCACACAGGGGACCTCTGGTGAGTGTACCTTTGTAAATATTACACATGGTTCAAAAGCAAGCGTGTTTAATGATTAATGATTAATTTGCCCTGGCAATCGCGGCCAGTACAGCTACTGGAAAAGTCTGTTAACGTGTATGGGGATGGAGCGGAAATCCTCCAGGGACATCTCCAGAAAGCTCTCCTTCATGTACTCCCAAAGCCTTTGCAAAAGGTTTCTGGGGAGGGCTGCCTTATCCCGTCCGCCATGGTAGGACACTTTACCACGCCAGGCCAGTAGCACGTAGTCTGGAATCATTGCATAACAAAGCATGGCAGCGTATGGTCCCGGTGTTTGCTGGGATGCAGACAACATCCATTCCTTATCGCTCTTTGTTATCCTCAGGAGAGTGATATCATTCACGGTCACCTGGTTGAAATGGGGCAATTTTATTAAGGGGACATTCAGAGGTGCCCCTTCCTGCTCTGCTGAACAGAAATATTCCCCGCTGTTAGCCACGCGGTGGGGGGGAGGGGTGAAGTGATCATCCCAGAGAATTGGGTGTGTGGGGGAGGGGAATTTGTTGGGTTTGTGCTGCACGTTAACCCTGAAACCGCAGCCCCTCCTTTTACATTGCAAACCCATTTTAAATGGCCAACCCAACGGGTGCTTGGTATGGTTAATGAGAGCAGTACTGTTTGAAACCATCCCCACATATTAACAAGGTTAAAAAAGCCAAATGACTGTGTCTTACCATGGCTGCCTGCAAGCTGAAATCTGTGGCCTGGCACTGCGTGAGTGATCTCTCACCCCAAACTGGCAGGCCCTCAATATAAGAGGAAAAATGCGACCTTGTAACGAAAGCACATGTGCTGTGTGATGTGAACAGCAAAATGTAACGTGAAAGAGTGTACCCATTGTTCTCTAAAATGTATCTTTTTTAACCACTTCTCCCTTCTCCACCAGCTGCAAATCTTACTCCTTCACAGAGGCTAGTGAAGATTCGAAACCAGAAGCGAAGGACGCGTGATGAAATGTTTACAGAACTAAAGACTGCCTCCCACGCTGACAGAGCACAGCAGAATGCGTTGAGGCAGTCAATTACTGATTATAGAAAAGCCCAATATGAGCGAGAGGAGAGGTGGAGTGCAGAATCACGGGCTGAAGAGCAGAGGTGGCATGCTGAATCGCGGGCTGAAGATGAGAGGTGGCATCAGCTTGCACACAGAAGGCAAGAGTCGATGCTCCGGCTGCTGGAGCATCAAACTGATATGCTACAGCATATGGTTGAGCTGCAGGAAAGGCAGCAGGAGCAGAGACCGCCGCTACAGCCCCTGTGTAACCAACAGCCCTCCTCCCCAAGTCCCATTGCCTCCTCACCCAGACGCCCAAGAACACGGTGGGGGGGCCTCTGGCCACCCAGTCACTCCACCCTAGATGATTTCCCGAGCAATAAGTGTTAAAGTTTTAAAGTTTTAAACTGCAGTGTGTCCTTTTCCTTCCCTCCTCCCCCACCCATCCCGGGCTATCTTTGCAATTATCCCCCTAGTTGTGTGATGAATTAATAAAGAATGCATGACTGTGAAGTAACAATTACTTTATTGCCTCTGCAAGTGGAGCTTGAAGGGGGGAGGGTAGGGGAGGGTGGGGTGGCTGGTTTACAGGGAAGTAGAGTTAACCGGGTGGGTGGGGGGGCGGAGATTTCATCAAGGAGAAACAAACAGAAGTTTTACACCGTAGCCTGGCCAGTCACAAAACTAGTTTTCAAAGCTTCTCTGATGCGCACCGCGCCATGCTGTGCTCCTCTAACCGCCCTGGTGTCTGGCTGCGCGTAATCAGTGGCCAGGCGATTTGCCTCTACCTCCCACCCCGCCATAAATGTCTCCCCCTTACTCTCACAGATATTGTGGAGCGCACAGCAAGCAGCAATAACAATGGGGATATTCTTTTCGCTAAGATCTGAGCGAGTCAGTAAGCTGCGCCAGCGCGCTTTTAAACGCCCAAATGCACATTCCACCACCATTCGGCACTTACTCAGCCTGTAGTTGAACAGGTCCTGACTCCTGTCCAGGCTGCCTGTGTACGGCTTCATGAGCCATGGCATTAAGGGGTAGGCTGGGTCCCCAAGGATCACGATAGGCATTTCAACATCCCCAAATGTTATTTTCTGGTCCGGGAAGAAAGTCCCTTCCTCCAGCTTTCGAAACAGAACAGAGTGCCTGAAGACGCGAGCATCATGTACCCTTCCCGGCCAGCCCACGTTGATGTCGGTGAAACGTCCCTTGTGATCCACCAGGGCTTGCAGCAGCATTGAAAAGTACCCCTTGCGGTTTATGTACTCGGTGGCTTGGTGCTCCGGTGCCAAGATAGGGATATGGGTTCCGTCTATCGCCCCACCACAGTTAGGGAATCCCATTGCAGCAAAGCCATCCACTATGGCCTGCACGTTTCCCAGAGTCACTATCCTTGATATCACCAGGTCTCTCATTGCCCTGGCAACTTGGATCACAGCAGCCCCCACAGTAGATTTGCCCACTCCAAATTGATTCCCGACTGACCGGTAGCTGTCTGGCGTTGCAAGCTTCCACAGGGCTATCGCCACTCGCTTCTCAACTGTGAGGGCTGCTCTCATCCTGGTATTCTGGCGCTTCAGGGCAGGGGAAAGCAAGTCACAAAGTTCCATGAAAGTGCCCTTACGCATGCGAAAGTTTCGCAGCCACTGGGAATCGTCCCACACCTGCAGCACGATGCGGTCCCACCAGTCTGTGCTTGTTTCCCGGGCCCAGAATCGGTGTTCCACGGCATCAACCTGCCCCAGGAACACCATGATTTCCACATTGCTGGGGCCTGTGCCTTGATCTAGGTCCATGTCCATTTCCTCATCACTCTCGTCGCCGCGCTGCAATTGCCTCCTCCTCGGCTGGTCCTGGTTTTGCTTTGGCATGTCCTGGCTCTGCATATACTCCAGGACAATGCGCGTGGTGTTCATAGTGCTCATAATTGCCGCGGTGATCTGAGCGGGCTCCATGATCCCAGTGCTAGCTATGGCGTCTGGTCTGAAAAAAGGCGCGAAACTAGTATGTGAAGGACCAGGGGAAGGAGGGAGGGAGGGGAGGGAGGGGCGAGTGACGACACGGCGTACAGGTACAGGGGATTAAAATCAAGAAAGGTGGCTGTGCATCAGGGAGAAACACAAACAACTGTCACACAGAATGCCCCCCCCCCCAGAGATTGAACTCCAAAGCCTGGGTTTAGCAGGCCATTGATTTGACGGAGGGAGGGGGGAAGGAAATGAATACAGAACAAATCTATTTTTTACATCTTAAGACGACGGTGCAGCATGACTGATAGCCCTCGGCATTTTCTGGGCGCTTGGCAGTTAGCCTTCAGGCCTATTGCACCATCTGATACCCACTGCAGTATGACAACGATGGATACCAGTCGTAATATACTATCTACTGCACAAAAGGTAAGGGGTTGCTGCTGTGTAGCAATGTAGCCCCACGTCTGCCAGCCCCATGTCTGCCAGCACCCAGATCGCCCTCGGCCTCTTCTGGGTGCTTAGCAGAAATTACTGGGCGCTTGGCAGAAAATAGCATACTACAACTCTGCTAACGTGCGATGAGCCAACAGGGCGCGTGGCAGAAAATGGCATACTACGACTGATAACCATCATTGTCTGCCCAGGTGCCCATGATCGACAGCCACTGCTGTACAACAAGGACGGTTACCAATCGTAATAAACCATCTACTGCCAAAAGGCAAGGGGGCTGGTGCAATGCAGCCCCACGGCTGCCAGCCCCACGGCTGCCGGCACCCAGATCACCAATGAAGGCTACCAGTCATGCTGCACCGTCTACCGCCAAAAGGCAGTTAGCTGCTGCTGCTGTGTAGCAATGCAGTCCCACGTCTGCCGGCACCCAGATGACATATGGTGACGGTGAGCTGAGCTGAGCGGGCTCCATGCTTGCCGTGGTATGTTGTCTGCACAGGTAACCCAGGTAAAAAGGCGCGAATCTATTGTCTGCCGTTGCTGTGACGGAGGGGGAGGGGCCTGACGACATGTACCCAGAACCCCCCGCGGCACTGTTTTGCATCATCCGGGCATTGGGATCTCAACCCAGAATTCCAATGGGCGGCGGAGACTGCGGGAACTGTGGGATAGCTACCCATAGTGCAATGCGCCGGAAGTCGACGCTAGCCTCGGTACTGTGGACGCGGTCCGCCGACGTTATGCACTTAGAGCATTTTATGTGGGGACACACACAATCGGCTGTATACAACCGATTTCTATAAAACCGGCTTCTATTAATTCGATCTAATGTCGTAGTGTAGACATACCCCTTGACATTGAACCTACAGACAGGCAGAACAAACAATTCTTGTCTATCTGTAGATTGCCAGAAAATCGAAAATGAATGTATCTTTAGTGTTATAAACATCTCATGCAAGGGACAAAGGTCTGGAGAATTGAGAAGTGAAACCTGAAAAGCAGATGTTACTGCATGAAAACATATTCACCTCTCCCATAAAAACAATTGTGTTTAAAAGGTATGTAGCACTTTTATCTTCAAAGCAGATCATTAACATTAGCTATT
>NW_020681699.1:0-4457 GCF_002925995.2 Terrapene triunguis
CATACACAGGCAGCCTGGACAGTAGTCAGGAGCTGTTCAACTACAGGGTGAGCAAGTGCAGAATGGTGGTAGAATGTGCATTTGGACGTTTAAAGGGTCGCTGGCACACTTTACTGACTCGCTCAGACCTCAGCCAAACCAATATTTCCATTGTTATTGCTGCTTGCTGTGTACTCCACAATCTCTGTGAGAGTAAGGGCGAGATGCTTATGGCAGGGTGGGAGGTTGTGGCAAATCGCCTGGCCGCTTTTACTAAAAAGGCAAACACTCTTTCCCTGAGGAATCAGAGCAAACACCCTTTCCCTGTGGACTCAGGGCTTAATGTTTTGCGGGTTTACGGGGTCTTTTACCAGTGAAAGAGCCTTACACAGTAATATCCTACATAACCTCTATTTATTAACAATCACCAAAAACAGACTGCACACGCTACACATACAGTGCTCACCACTCCCAATAAGACACATGAACTTTTCCTGCTGGCCAGTCAGGATCAGGTCCATCTGGGGGATTCCAGTTTCTGCACGGTGTCATTGGCAGAGTGTTGAGGTCTGGCAGCTCTGAGCTTGGGGCTGTGTCCTGGAGTCGGTTCCCAAAGAACTTCCTTTTGGACCCCAGTTTATATAGTGAAATTTGAGTCCTTTTTAGCTGTACCTTAACCAATCATTTTACTAAAATTTTACTAATCAATCCTAACATAGTGTAACAAAATTCTTTAACCAATCTTACCCCACCACCTTAATTGATTTACGCCTAGCAAAATTAATTATGTAACAGACAGAAACAATTAAAGAACCAGACAGATCATACAGATAAACAATAAAGAAATGAGGATTTCACAACCACAACTATTGATAAGTGATTTCTTGCCAAACTTGCTGTCAAACTACGTTTTCTTTAGCCATCTTAAGATCTGTTTCTTTATCTGGTGATAGTGGGTGTTATTAAGATGGGGCCTCCTTCTTAACAGCCTGATATTACATTGTTTTAATGTAATTTAGATGGAATATGAGGATGTGACTTCCTGCTTCTCAGCTAATGGCTGCTGCTCGGCTGCTCTTTTAGGCCTAGTCTACACTACGAGTTTAGGTCGAATTTAGCAGCGTTAAATCAAATTAACCCTGCACCCGTCCACACTACGAAGCCATTTACTTCGACATAAAGGGCTCTTAAAATCGATTTCTGTACTCCTCCCCGACGAGGGGAGTAGCGCCAAAATCGACATTGCCAGTTCGAATTAGGGTTAGTGTGGACGTAATTCGATGGTATTGGCCTCCGGGAGCTATCCCACAGTGCACCATTGTGACCGCTCTGGACAGCAATCTGAACTCAGATGCACTGGCCAGGTAGACAGGAAAAGCCCCGTGAACTTTTGAATTTCATTTCCTGTTTGCCCAGCATGGAGAGCACAGGTGACCACGCAGAGCTCATCAGCACAGGTAACCATGCAGTCCGAGAATCGAAAAAGAGCACCAGCATGGACTGTACGGGAGCTACTGGATCTGATCGCTGTATGGGGAGACGATTCCGTGCTAGCAGAACTACGTTCCAAAAGACAAAATGCCAAAACATTTGAAAAAATCTCCAAGGGCATTATGGAGAGAGGCCACAATAGGGACTCATATCAGTGCTGCGTGAAAGTTAAGGAGCTCAGACAAGCGTACCAGAAAACCAAAGAAGCAAACGGAAGGTCCAGGGCAGAGCCATAGACATGCCACTTCTACGCTGAGCTGCATGCAATTCTAGGGGGGCTGCCACCACTACCCCACCCCTGACCGTGGAGTCCGATGAGGGGTTACTCTCAGCCATGCCTGAGGATTTTGCAGACGGGGAAGATGAGGAAGAGGAGGAGGAGGACGAGCTTGCGGAGAGCACACAGCACTCCGTTCTCTCCAACAGCCAGGATCTTTTTCTCAGCCTGACTGAAGTACCCTCCCAAGGCGGTATCCCAAACCATGAAGCCATGGAAGGGACCTCTGGTGAGTGTACCTTTGTAAATATAAAACATGGTTTAAAAGCAAGCGTTTTTTAATGATTAATTTGCCCTGAGGACTTGGAATGCATTCGCGGCCAGTACAGCTACTGGAAAAGTCTGTTAACGTGTCTGGGGATGGAGCAGAAATCCCCCAGGGACATCTCCATGAAGCTCTCCTGGAGGTACTCCAAAAGCCTTTGCAGAAGGTTTCTGGGCAGGGCAGCCTTATTCCGTCCTCCATGGTAGGACACTTTACCACGCCATGCTAGTAGCAAGTAATCTGGTATCATTGCATGACAAAGTCTGGCAGCGTATGGTCTCGGTGTTTGCTGGCATTCAAGCAACATCCGTTCTTTATCTTGCTGTGTTATCCTCAGGAGAGTGATTTCATTCGTGGTAACCTGGTTGAAATATGGGAATTTAATTAAAGGGACAGAGGTGGCCGTTCCTACTGGGCTGTTTGCCTGTGGCTGAAAAGAAATCCTTCCTTGCAGTTAGCCAAGCGGTTTGGGGGGGGGCATTGGCGCTGAGCTTTTGACGTTTGGCTAGCAGGGATCTTCCCTGATACCAGCCACGCGGTGGGGGGAGGGGTAAAGCAAGCATCCCAGAGAATTGAATGGGCGGGGGGGGGGTTAGTTTGGTTTCTGCTGCTGCACGTTAACACGAAAACCGCAGCACTCAACGGGCTTTGCTTGGTATGGGAAAGGAGGAGGATGCTTTTATGAAGGTTGCAGAAGCCTAAAGACAATGGCTTACCATGGCCGCATGCAAGCCGAATTCTGCTGCTCGGCCCTGCGTCTGTGATCTCTAACACCAAAGCCGCAGGCACTCAATATTAAGATGCAAAATGCGACCTTGTACTGAAATAACGTGCTATGTAATGTGAATAGTGTTGTTCACCGTGAAAGAGTATAAGCATTGTTCTGTAAAATGTATCTTTTTAAATACTTCTCTCCCTTTTTTTCCTCCCGCAGCTGCAAATTTTTCAAGCCTCCCTCCTCCGTCCCGAAGGCTATCTCAGATAAGGCGGCGAAAAAAACGCACGCGAGACTAAATGTTCTCTGAGATCATGCAGTCGATCCACAATGAAAGAGCTCATCAGAATCAGTGGAAGGACATGGTATCAAAGTACAGGAAAGCTGCCAATGAACGTGAGGACAGGAGGGACGCTCAAGATGACAGGTGGTGGCAGGAAGATCAGAGGAGGCAGGATGCAACGCTGGGGCTGCTGCGTGATCAAACAGACATGCTCTGGCGTCTGGTGGAGCTTCAGGAACGGCAGCAGGATCACAGAGTGTCACGGAGTGTGGGGGGACACAAGGCCCTGCACCTCCGACTTCCTGCGATTCACCATGACTCTCAGCCAGCCAGTAAAGCAGAAGGTTTATTTAGACGACAGGAATACAGTCCAAGACAGGTCTTGCAGGCACAGACAACAGGACCCCCCTCAGTTAGGTCCATCTTGGGCTCCCAGGGCGCCCCAGCCCCCTTGGGAGGTCAGAGCCCCGTCTGCCTCCCAGCCATCTCACCAGCCAGCTTCTGAAACTCTCCCCTCAGCGACTCCTCCCACAGCCTTTGTTCAGTTTCCCGGGCAAAGGTGTCACCTGGCCTCTAACCCCTTCCTGGGTTCTCATGTTACATGCTCAGGTATTCTCCGTGGGTCAGTCTCTCATCCCCCAATGCAGACTATCCTAGCCACACTCCCCTGTCAGCATTTAAAGACCACAGTAAGAACAGTCCCAGTTCGTCACACAGAGTGCCGCTGCAGCCCCTGTATAACCGCCCTTCCCCCTCCCCAAGTTCCAAAGCCTCCTCACCCAGACGCCCAAGAACGCGGGGGTTGAGGTTCCGTGCACCCTGCCACTCCACCCCAGTGGACAGCCCAAGCAAAAGGCTGTCGTTATTTTGAACTTTTGAAGTGGCCTTTTCCTTCCCTCCTCCCAAACCCCACCTTGTCAGTTCTCTCCCTATGTTTATAATCAATTAATAAAGAATACATGATTTTTAAATGATAGTGACTTTATTTCCTTTGAAAGCAAGCTGTGATCGAAGGGGGGAGGGTGGGTTGCTTACAGGGAATGAGTCAATCAAGGGGGCAGGTTTTCATCAAGGAGAAACAAACAGAACTTTCACACCGTAGCCTGGCCAGTCATGAAACTGGTTTTCAAAGCTTCTCTGATGCGCAGTGCTTCCTGGTGTGCTCTTCTAATTGCCCTGGTGTCTGGCTGCGCGTAATCAGCAGCCAGGCGATTTGCCACAACCTCCCACCCTGCCATAAGCATCTCGCCCTTACTCTCACAGAGATTGTGGAGCACACAGCAAGCAGCAATAACAATGGAAATATTGGTTTGGCTGAGGTCTGAGCGAGTCAGTAAAGTGTGCCAGCGACCCTTTAAACGTCCAAATGCACATTCTACCACCATTCTGCACTTGCTCAGCCTGTAGTTGAACAGCTCCTGACTACTGTCCAGGCTGCCTGTGTATG
>NW_020681700.1:0-3998 GCF_002925995.2 Terrapene triunguis
ATCTTGAATACATCTAACTTATCGAACTATTCCTTAACCTGGTCATTCCCTAGTTTGGCTTGTGTTCCTTCCCCCTGGTTGTTAATATTAATTGTGCTGAGTACCTGGTCTCTGTTAACCATTAACCTGAAGACTGAAGTAAAATAGGCACTGAGTCAATGTTTGGGGGAAGAGGGCTGTACCCCCTCACATTTTTCCAGGAATGGTGATTGCATGAACGTTCCCCGCTGCTGGGGGAGACGTGACAGGGACATGGATCTCTGCAGTTCTGAAGAGAGGAATTGGTGACTGGGTGCACATGTTTCCTTTTCAAGGAAAGCTGCTCGGAGGCTCAGCAGATAGAAAACCCACTGGCGCAGAGTCGGGAGACGGAGTGTCACAACCCAATTGCCCTCTCCCTCAGGGAGTCTCCTGGGAAGGCAGATCAGGACTGTATATTGCTAACGCTGTTGCAAGCATTGCAAAGCATTTTGGGGAGGGTCAAAGGTGTGTGAGTGGGGAGTGGAAGTTTCCTTTGCAGGTACGCGAGGCCGGGGGGAGCGGGGAAGGAGAAGAAGAAGAGAGCAAAGAACGGGTTAACTCAATATTTCAGCTTGCTCAGTCTCAGGTTGAAGATAAGACGCCGGCCCCCACCCAAGGCCAGAGCTCACAGCCGGTGCTGGCTGTCAGCTGAGTAAGACGGCGGCTTGAAAGTTGTCTGAGCGGCCGTGAGAGAAAAATCCAACTACACAGACCTGCACCTGCAGGACAGCAAGGCCAGCGGAGAAGATAACAAAGCCCAGGGCTGCAGTGTCTGAAAACACAGAGGAGACGACAAGAGGGGAAGCCGAGCCAGGCATCCCTGAAGCTGGGATGTTTTGGGAAAGGGAAAGAAACCACAGAACGCGGTTTGGACTGGCACAAAGAGCACCAGAAACAGAGGTCACAGAATGAAACACCCCTAAAGGAGCCCAAGACTGAAAACCCTCCTGAGAGCTGGAGCAATTTGGAGAGCACAGCAGATCCTTGGACGACCTGGGCCCAGGACAGCACTCCTGTCCATCCTTCCCCCCTCTTCTTCTGACATTACACCCAGGCCTGGACAGTCTTGGGTCGTGCGTGTGTGACTATGAACGTGGGTTAGGGCTTGGGGCACTAACGCTTTCTTTCTTCCCCTGAGTGATGCGGGAACGGCCCCAGCACTCTCTGCTGTCATTTTATTATTGTTATTAATAAAGCTTTAAAATTCAGACACTTGGTGTGCCTCGTCATCTCCTCCCCAAAAAGCTCCTGTGGTCCCAGCCTGATCAACTGTGGGCCCAGGCAGATTGGTAATGAAAATCTGTCCCAGGAGAAGCTCAGAGTGATGGCTTTAGACCGCATTTACCAGAAGTGTGAAGAGTCCGACCGAGTGGAGCTCAAGGAACAACAGGGAGAAATAGTGTCTGGAAGAGCAGGTAACACCCGGGCTGCAATAGTGAGCGATCCCACTATCACTTCCTCCCAATCAGCTGACTCCTTAATAACAGGCCCCGATCCCGCAGACCTCACACACCACTGAAACCAAGGGCTAGGTGGTTTGAGCGAGCTCTGCGGAATTGGGCCCGAGATACAGAGCTGTGCGGTGCTCACCCGCGAAGGGGCTCCTGTTCTCTAGAAGGCGATGGGGTGGGAACTGAGCAGATTTCTACTCTGGCATGTGGCTTTTCAGACATGGCAGCCAGAGGGCGCTGGACAGAACCAGGCTGAGACTTCCCAACTTGGTGCCGCAACATTTTGTCACATGTTTGTGTTTGGTGCTTGGGTAGTATAGCAACGAGGGATCTAAAAGTAGATAGATAGATAGATAGTCCTGTATCTGTATTGGTCCGAGGATGTGTGAGAGACAAGGCGGGTGACAACACTAACCCTAACCCTTTTCTTGGACCAACTTCTCTTGGTGCAAGGGACAAGCTTTTGAGCTTCACTGGGCTCGTCTTCAGGTCTGGGGAAGGTAAACAGAGTGTCCAAGAGTTCAGTCTAATCACCATCCAGTTTGGCTGTCTGGCTGCAGGTGCTGGCTGGGGTGGGCACAGCTACAGGTGTCGGGGGGAGCTGTTTTTCAGGGTCCTCCTCCTCCTCTCTCAGCCTGATTCATTCCTTTCTTTTTCCCTCCAGCACGCTTTTGCCTCCTCATTTCTCTCTCTCTCGCTGACTCATTCCTTTCTTTTCCTAACATGCTTCCCCCCCCCCCCCCCCCCCCCCCCCCCCCCGCCAATTCCATGGGGCACTGAATCTCCCCCCCCAAAATTACAAGGGCTTGTGTGATTTAATTTAATGAAAAGAAAAAAAATTAGGTAGAGATATGGGGTGTGTTGGAAGGAGAGGGAAGGTGAATGGGGATGGCTAAGGAGAGAGAGAAGATTTGGCACCCACCCTGCACTCAGCACTACTGCTGCTGATGCACAAGTTGCCGGGCAATGGAGCCCGTTATACACATTAGAGCCCTGCAGAGGGGCTGGGATCCCACAGGAACCGCTGCCATAATGGTAGGAGCGGGTAAAATGTACTGTGTTGCGGGCGGGATTGGGCGGGTAAAAAAACCAGCCTGCGGGAATTTGTGGGAAAACACGAAATCTCTCGTCGGTTTGCAATGAATAGAATGTCGGCAATGGAAAGCAAGATGGATTTTTTTAACGGAAGGTTTTAAAGTGATATTTAAAGAGATTTGATGCCTGTTATAACAGGAGTTAAAATATTTTTTACACGGTTTAAGCAAGATTTGTTTTATCCTTTGAGTGCTAAAAAGTGTATCTCAGGGCATGGCTACACTGGCAGATGTAGAGCGCTTTGAGTTAAACCCGCCTTCAGAGAGTGCAGCAGGGAAAGCATTGCAGTCTGTCCACACTGACAGCTGCTTGCGCACTGGCGTGGCCACATTTGCGGCACTTGCAGCGGCATTGGGAGCGGTGCATTATCGGCCGCTATCCCAGCATGCAAGTGACTGCAACGTGCTTTTCAAACGGGGGGTGGGAGTGGGGTGGAGTGTGACAGGGAGTGTGATGTGTGTATGTGGGGGGGGGGGGGAGGGGGGGTTGGGGGGGCTGAGAGCATGTCAGCATGCTGTCTTGTAAGTTCAGACAGCAGCAGACCCTCCTTTCCCCCCACCTCTCTCTCTCTCACACAGCATTCGACAGTAATGGTTGCTTTGTCTCGGAGCAGATAAGCAGCCGGCTGTCAGAAACGGAGCTTTGAAAGGGCATATCCGCATTCCTGCAGCGATTCAAAAACAATGACAAAAGTGGCCACTTGACTTAAGGGGATTATGGGACGTTCCCAGAGGCCTATCAGAGCGCAGTAATGCAACACCTCGTTCACAGTGACGCCCGGGTGTTGTAGTCAAGGCGCCGCAAACGTTATTCCATTCGCCGAGGTGGAGTATGAGGAGCGCTCTAGCTGCGGAGTCAGAGCGCTCTACGTGCCTTGCCAGTGTGGACGGGTAGTGAGCTAGGGCACCCGGGGCTGCTTTAATGCACTCTAACTCGCAAGTGTAGCCAAGCCCTGAACTTCATATATATATATATATATAACCTGACTGTTATTTTTTTGTTTGTATTTTTATAAGCATGGGGGGGATCTGTGTCTCTTGTGGGATTTTTGGGATCTAAGGTTTTTACGGGTGGGAGTGGGATAAAACCACAAGAAACAATATGGGAGTGGGTGAGCCTGCGTATTGCAGAGCAGGACTAGAGTGGGATTAAAATAATAGTTCCATGCCGGGCTCCCATACACATCCCAGGTCGTGCCGTCAGCAGCCTTGTCCCCAATGACTTTCCTAGGCCCAGAGGTACATGTCCTGCCTGACGCGTTTCAGCTCCGGAGTCCTGCTGACCAGGCACCATGACCCCTGGGTTGTGCAATGGGAAGGCGTCACGTGCTTCCTGGGTACAAACAATTCTGCATTTACAGCGGATTTTCAGTTCTTTTCTTCCTCTTTTTTATTTTCATTCCTGGGAAGCGAAGGGGGGGGGGGGGGGGGG
>NW_020681701.1:0-5080 GCF_002925995.2 Terrapene triunguis
CCCCTGGCAAAGACCACTTGCCCTGGAGTTGAATAGTAGTTGCTTAGAGAGGGGTGAAGTGGTGATTTTGCTAGGAGTCTCCCAAGCGTTATGGAAACATCTCTCTGCTGTTGACAGCATGAGGCCCCTGGTGCTGCTGTGCTACTGTCTGCAGGTGTCACCGGCTCCTGACTCCCAGGGGCCAGCCCTCCACCTTTTATCAGCCTGTCCACAGGCCCTGTCTGGAGACACAGCGTGGGGGAGGGGGATCTCAGTATCCCAAGAGTATTCCCTGACTTCTGGCTGGTTGCCAGGGATAGGAAACCCAGGTTCCCCACACTGGAGGCAGGGTGACACCCCCCGCCCCCCCATTCCTTGTTAAGCAGGATGCAAGCTCTGAACTGGGATTGTAACAGGGTTTGGTTCCCCTGGTTATTGCAGGGCTGTGGTTAGAGGGCCCCATAGCAACCTGGTGACACAGTCCCAGCCTCTGCCAGCCTTGCTGTGTGTGCCTCTAAGGAGAGCGCTGGGGATGTCTGGTTCCTTGGAGTTTGGCCCTGGGGATACTGTTCCCCTGAGAGTATTCATTGTCCGGCTCTGGCTAGTTTGCACAGCACAGCTCTGTACAGAAGCTCCCGACTTACGCAAGCGTTCTGTTCCCAAAGGGCTTGTTTGTGTAAGTCGGAACCTGTCTCTGACAATTACGCGCCAAAAAAAAAAGCTTACAGGGTAACCCGGGGAGCATCTGTATAGCACAGGTGATTTGGTTCATTAGAGCAGGGGTTCGCCACAAAAATTACTAAACAACTCCAGGAGGGGGGACCAGTGGGGAGGTCAAAGCCAAAGACCCAAGAGCTTCATCTCTGGGGCGGGGACTGTAACCTGACCTCTGTTTCCCAGGGCTGGGCTTGGGCTTAGCCCCGGCCCCAGGCGGCCCTGGCAACCCATCGCGACTTTGGGGTCCTGCTGCAAAGTAACCGCTGCATTAGAGGCAAATGGTGAAATGTACCAGCCTGGGGTACACAGGAGGTCAGGGCACGTCTTCACTACCCGCCAGATCGGCGGGTAGCAATCGATCTATTGGGGATCGACTTATCGTGTCTAGTGAAGACGCGATAAAATCGATCCCTGATCGCTCTGCCGTCGACTCCGGAAATCCACCGCAGCAAGAGGCGGAAGCGGAGTCGACGGCGGAGCGGCAGCGGTCGACTCGCCGTTGTCCTCACAGCCAGGGAAGTCGGGGCCAACCCCCCCCCCCCCAGTGTAGACCTAGCCTCAGACTGAATGAATCTATAGCTCCTTCCATGCTAGATTGCTGGGCAGCAGGAGACCTCCATGTGGGGTGACTTCTGCTTGTGCTACCTGTGCCTCGTGGGCGTGTAATGCTACCTAAGTGGAGTCCCCATCTCCTGTCCCTTCCAGTTCCTGCTGGAGGGCCCTGCCCTGTGCCATTCGGTATCTTCTGCGTGGGACCTTGGGCAGTGACTTCTAGGGAACAGTCCTGTCCCGAAGGCATAGAAATAGATGAGGCTTTTCACTGAGCTAATCTGCCACCCTTTGTTTCCAGACCTAACCTGGATGTGTGCCAGAACCTTGGCTCTGCAGCCCTGAATTTCTCTGGTGCCTGCGGTGTGGATTCGGAGCTAGTCCCTCACTGGTGACACACTAGTGTTGTGTGGGGTGTTGGTGTTCGACAGCAAGATCTCTGGGTCTGGGCCCTTAGGAGAGGCTCTTGGTTCATGCTCCCATAGAAACAGTTGGGAATGCAGCCCTAGGCTAGCGGCAACTGGCTAGAGTTCATGGCCTCTCCCTGGGCATGCGTGTGGCTGAGAATTCACCCACATCCCTGGGAAACAGATTGCCTTAGTACACTTTCTTCTCTGCCTTTCGCTTGGGTTTGGATGGATGTTTTCGGGGCTTAAAGATAAGCAGAGCAATCTTCCCAGCAGTAACCGTGCCCTAGGAGTGGGATAAATAGCACAGGCGCCTCTCAGCTTTGCTTCAGGAATGGTTTTTGGGGAGACTTTTCAGAAGAGCCCCTTCCCGGACCCAGGAGTAGCTGTGTGCTGGTGGCCCAGGGCCAGATGGCATGAGCGTCTTAGTCCTAGAGTTACCCTTTTAATGGTGTCTTTGCTCCCATTTCAGGATTTTGGGGGAGGGCAGTACTGGGCTCATGGGCCTGGCGACGGAGTCGACTCCAGGCAAGCGGATCCGCAAGCCGTCACTGCTCTACGAGGGTTTCGAGAGCCCCACCATGGCGTCGGTGCCAGCCCTGCACCTGCCTCAGGTGAACCCTCCACCACCGGAGGTGTCCAACCCCAAAAAGCCAGGCAGGGTCACCAACCAGCTGCAGTATCTCCACAAGGTGGTGATGAAGGCCCTGTGGAAACATCAGTTCGCCTGGCCTTTCCGCCAGCCCGTCGATGCTGTCAAGCTGGGCCTGCCGGTAATGAGCCCTCTGGGCTGGGCATGGGAGTGGCTGAGGCCCAGAGGGGTGTGTGTGTGTGTGTCTGTCCCCAGTTGATCCTTACTGGCTTGGGGAGTGTGCCGTTCCAGGGGTGTTAGGAGGATGCCTCATTCAAATATTGCTTCACCATGTGGCCTAACCTAAAGTATTCCCCCCCGCACTCCCCCCAGCCTGACAGTCCCAGGGACAGCACTGTCCCATCCTGGGGTCTGTGCCACAAAGATGCAGCTGCAGGTGCCCGGGCTGTGCCATCCCCAACTCCTCCTTCCCGACCTGTGGTGGTCTCTCAGCTGGTTCCATGCTGTCCCAGAGCTGAGGGTCTCCAGGTCCCTGTACATCCGGCCTGCTTGGCTTGTCCTGGGAGCTTCCCCAGACCAGCCGCCCCACCCTACTGCTCCCTACAAAGGTGTGGATGAGGTGAGGCAGCCCCTTTACAGGTAATCCGGACACTTCCCCACCTAATCTCTTGTGCCCTGAATGCGTTTTGCAGATTCCCATCCATGAATTTGTAGAAGACATCACGTGACCCCAATATTAAACGCCAGCCCCCCGTGCACCTGTGGCGCTCAAGGATTTAAAGCCCGGAGGTAAATTCCACTTAGGTTTGCTCTTTCCTTAGCTTTAGTCTCCCAGCCCCTGTCGCACCCTGCCTGGGACTGGAGTAGTCCAGGTTGTTGGGTCACTGGGACCGCAGCCATTCATGGTCACCAGCTGTCCCAGTAGCTTAGGCTTCTCTGCTCCGGGGTGCGCAGGGGTCCCCGTCCCTGAGTTGTATGCGAGGCTGAATCCAGTGTTGACTGGAACACTGCAGGCACCCTAGGAAGTGTCCCTGAGTGGATACAACCCCTGTCCTTTGCCAGGTGACTTGAGTGTAGAAACCGGAATGAGATCTGTGTGCATGAGTGACATTACACCGCTCCTGCGTCTGTGTGCTCCTCTTGGGTATTTCTGGACTGAGATGCCACCCCCCTCCCTTGATCATATGCCTCTGGGGCGCGGGTGTGACTGGGATCCTTGTTGTGGGGCTCACGCCTTGTGACTGACCTCCTGGCCCCTTGTGCTCTTCTGCCGGCAGGATTATCACAAGATCATCAAGCAGCCCATGGACATGGGGACCATCAAGCGGCGTCTGGAGAACAACTATTACTGGGGGGCGGCGGAGTGCATGCAGGACTTCAACACCATGTTCACCAACTGTTACATCTACAACAAGGTGAGAACCAGCCCTCCCTGCAGTGCTCTCCTCCTTGGGCTTTCCCTGGAGCCGGCGTGAGCCCCAGCCCCTTCCCTGCTCCCTCTAATCCCTCACCTCTGCGTTGGCCTACAGCCCACGGATGACATTGTGCTGATGGCCCAGACCCTGGAGAAGATTTTCCTGCAGAAAGTGGCTCAGATGCCTGCAGAGGAGCAGGAGATTGTCATCACCGTGGCCAAGAACAGCCACAAGAAGGGGGCTTCCCGGGCGGCAGGTACGTGCGCTCTGTGACGGGGAGACTAGTCGGAGTTTGCTCCGGAGGGGTGGGGGCAAGCAGATCCCAGACCTGGAGGAATGAGTGTCCCCCTGGAAGGGTGGTCTGGAAATGGGGGGATGTAGTGGTTAGAGATGGGTGGGCTGGGAGCCAGGACTCCTGGGTTCCATGGTCAGCTGTGACATTGGGCCAGTCCTTGTGTGGTGGTGACTATATTCCCAGGTGCTGGTGCTAACTGGTGCTTGCGTATTCCCCCAGCTCTCCTGGCAGGTGCAGTCACTGCAGCTCACCAAGTGCCTGCAGTCTCCTCGGTCTCGCACGCCTCGCTCTACACCCCAAGCGCTGAGATCCCCACCACTGTGCTCAGTATCCCCCACCCCTCGGTGATCTCGGCACCGCTTCTCAAATCACTGCACTCCGCCGCCTGCCAGCCAGTGCTGGCTGTGCCCGCTCCCACGCAGCCCGTGGCCAAGGTAGGCACCCACCTGTCTGGCGTGGGGCTGGGGGTGGTCGAGTGAGCAGCTGGTGAGACTGGCAGGGGGGTTGGTGGATCAGGCCTGTGGGGCAGGGGGGTTTGGCTGGGTTGAGCCGTCTGCAGTCTGTCCTGCTGTGGAGGGGGTGGCGTTTGCAGACCTGGAGGAAGGGGCTGCGGTTGGCCATGTGGGGGTCAGAAAATACTTGGCTGTGGGGGTGCTGTTTGCATTTGGGCCGCAGGGCGGTGGGGTTTCTGCAGTTGTCCCATGTGGGACAGGTGCTGCGTGGTTTGGGGTTTCAGTTGGTTCTGTATGGGCATGAAATTGGGGGGGTTGCTCAGCGCACTGCTCAGGTTCTCTGTCCCTGCCCCACAGAAGAAGGGTGTGAAGCGAAAAGCGGACACCACCACCCCCACCACCACAGCCATCATCGCCACTAGCGGGGAGTCGTCCCCGTCGGCCACCCTTCTGGAGCCCAAAGCGGCCAAGATCCCCACCCGGCGGGAGAGCGGGCGCCCCATCAAGCCCCCCAAGAAGGACCTGCCCGACTCGCAGCAGCACCAGACCTCCAAGAAGGGCAAGCTGTCCGAGCAGCTCAAGTATTGCAACGGCATCCTCAAGGACCTGGTGTCCAAGAAGCACGCTGCCTACGCCTGGCCGTTCTACAAGCCCGTCGACGCCTCGGCCCTGGG
>NW_020681701.1:5090-7266 GCF_002925995.2 Terrapene triunguis
TCCCCCCTTAGTCGTCTCTTTTCTAAGCTGAAAATTCCCAGTCATTTTAATCTCTCCTCCTGTTTCATACCCCTAATCATTTTAGTTGCCCATCTCTGTACCTTTTCCAATTCCAATATATGTTTTTTGGGATGGGGTGACCAGATCTGCGCACAGTATTCAAGGTGTGCACGTACCATGGATTTATATAGTGGCAATATGATATTTTCTGTCTTATCTATTCCTTTCTTAATGGAGGTGGGAGGGATAGCTCAGTGGTTTGAGCATTGGCCTGCTAAACCCAGGGTTGTGAGTTCAATCCTTGAGGGGGCCACTTAGGGAATCTGGGGCAAAATCAGTACTTGGTCCTGCTAGTGAAGGCAGGGGGCTGGACTCGATGATCTTTCAAGGTCCCTTCCAGTTCTAGGAGGTAGGATATCTCCATTAATTTATTTAATTTATTCCCAACATTTTGTTCACTTTTTTGGCTGCCGCTGCACACTGAGTGGATGTTTTCAGAGAACTATCCACAATGATTCCAAGAAATAGGAGTACTTGTGGCACCTTAGAGACTAACAAATTTATTAGAGCATAAGCTTTCGGATGCATCCGAAGAAGTGGGTTGTAGCCCACGAAAGCTTATGCTCTAATAAATTTGTTAGTCTCTAAGGTGCCACAAGTACTCCTGTTCTTTTTGCGGATACAGACTAACACGGCTGCTACTCTGAAAAATGACTCCAAGATCTTTCTTGAGTGGTAACAGCTAATTCAGACCCCATCATCTTGTATGTATAGTTGAGATTGTTTTCCAATGTGCATTACTTTGCATTTATCAACATTGAATTTTATCTGCCATTTTGTTGCCCAGTCACCCAGTTTTGTGAGACCTCTTTGCAACTCTTCACAGTCTGCCTGGGACTTAACTATCTTGAATAGTTATGTATCATCAGCAAATTTTGCCACCTCACTGTTTACCCCTTTCTCCAGATCATTTATGAATATGTTGAACAGTAATGGTCCCAGTACCGACCCCTCAGGGACACCACTATTTATCTCTCTCCATTCTGAAAACTGACAATTTATTCCTACCCTTTGTTTCCCATCTTTCAACCAGCTACTGATCCATGAGAGGACTTCCCTCTTATCCCATGAGGGCTTACTTTTCAAAAGTCAATTTAAATTAAATCATTTTTTTTTAAATTGTATTTTTTTAGAAATCTAGACCTGTTATGTGTTTTGGTGTAACTTGCATTATCCTTATGTTAAATTTGCATTATCCTAACAAAACATTTACTTTATTCATATCTCTTTTATATGTTGCAGGTCAAAGTGAAAATGAAAAAAGACAAAAAACAATACAACAATTTTTCCACTCAGAGGCCTCAAAAACTAACCAAGGTGAAGAACACATCAAGCACCAAGAATATATCAACATGTCATCTGAAGGTTCAAGTGGTATATCTACATCTGACCAGCCCGAAGCACAAATACAGCTACCTACTGAAGAAACAGTGTCTCCAAAACCTAAAGGCAGTTCCTGATGTATGTCGGTCACAGTGTTCCCATTTATTGAAGTTACAAAAGATGGCTACTGGTGCACCTCTTGCAAAAAAGCTTACGAAGAAGGAAAGCTTCCCAATGCTATAATTGGTAAAAGTGGAGGAGCTTGGTTTGTCAAACTGATCAGCAAAGCCAATGCTGACAAACTCCGTGAAAAGGCTGCAAAACACCAGGCCTCTGGAGTGTGTCAACATGCAGAAAGCCTTATAAGCCCACATTCAAAGCCAATTTTAGAAGTACTTAATGAGGCTGTTAAGAATGCTGGAGACACAACACAGTTCATGTGAATAAACATGGCTGTGGCATCCTACTTTCTATTTAAGCAAGAGATACCACACACTACAAACTGGAGGCCAATGTTAAGTGCGTTGTCACTTGTTCATCCTCAAGTTGAACAGTGGTTCCGAACAAGACCAGCAAATGCTCACTATCTTTCTGCAAGAAACTCAACTGACTGGCTAGAAGCATGTGGTGCAACAGTGAAAGACTCAACAGTTGAAAAAGTGAAGAACTCTCTCACCACAGTCAAAAAATTTGCAAACATGGCTGATGAATGCACCGATGCAAATGGGCATCAAGTATTAAGTAACTGTGTACGTTATCTTGATGTCAGGGGTAGGCCAGTAGATGCATTTCT
>NW_020681702.1:0-2947 GCF_002925995.2 Terrapene triunguis
CATGTAGGCTGGTTACCTTGATATTGGTCCTGGGTAAAATCATGGGGAGGCCAATATAGGACGTAGTCAGTAGAGAACGACAGGATGCTAAAAGCCTAGCTCTTGTAGAGCACTTTCCATCAGCAGAGCTCAAAGCGTTTAACGAAGGAGGGCAGCATTATCTTCTCCATTTTACAGAGGGGGAAACTGAGGCACAGCGAGGGGGACCGTGACTTGGCCAAAGTCACCCAGCCGGCCAGTGGCAGAGCCAAGATCTGCTGAGTGCCAGTCCAGCGTCTCGTCCTCTAGGCCACGCTGCCTGCCCCAATTAACGTCAGCCACGGTGGTTTTAGGGAAATAACAAATCCAGTTCCCCGAGAGGCGGTAGCGCTGTCTACATGGGGGTTGACGTGCCCCAGCCACTGCCCAACATTAAAGGGTTAAACGAGGTTTGGTAGCCAGAGCCCTCAGCCCTGGCCAACACCCCATTCAAAATCCTTTTACCCTTTGATTGAAAGCTCCAGGAACCAAGGAGAGACAGGTTGAAATGTCAACTATTAAACGAGGCTTCCATCTGCACAACCTCCTGCATTCCTTGTGGCCAGATCGAGCCTGGAGAAGGAAAAGCCACCTCGTCTGATCATCTCTTCGAGGGTAGTAACGGCCCTTTTGGGGAAAGAGAAGTGAGCTCAGCTGGGCCGGAGCTGGGCTTGCTAAAGTCCGATCCTGTTTCATCCCAGGCGGGCTTGGGGTGCAGCTGGAGCTGGTGGAGATGTCGGCTGGATTTCTGGCCCGGTTCGGTCGGGACAGCTCTCAGGATTAAGACAAAGAAGGTCTGGGGTCCCAGGAGTCCGGGGGGTTGAGTGGGGGAAGCCGCGATGGTGAAGCTTGCTCCCGTTGCCAATTTTTCTCCCGCTCCCCCAAATTTCTTTCTATAAGGACCTCAAAAGGGAGTGATGGGCGGAACAGCCCGTCCCCATATTTGTCCACCGTTCAGGGCTAGTTCCCGACACCACCTATTTCTCATCCCACACTTCCCTTTACCAAGCATGATGTTAACACAGTCCCTGGTCTGGACTAATTCAGTCTTTCCCTGTCCCTTTCCTACCTTTTCCCATCAGCCTTCGTTAGTAGAGGTTATTGTGGCATCTCATGAACTGTCATGGACGTTTTATAGCTGATCACTCAATTAGGGGAAAGCTGTTGGCCCAGGTATTTCAAAATAATACAGGTTTGGTTGGTAAAGTAGCTGTGCTGACGTTATGCACCCAGGCTGCTGTCTGGCTTAATACCACCCGCCGCGCTGCTTAAAAACCAGTGAGCGCTGTCTGAAATCAACACCGCCCCATCAAATGGGTTCAAAACTGGCTAACTGATAGATCTCAAAGACGAGCTCGAAAGCTCATGAGACGCAGTAGGGAGTGGGGCGGATTGACCTGAGAATGTTGCGTGGGAGTTTTACTGGGACTGGCTGCATTGGGGATGGGATAGCAGGGTGTGACTTCACTTGAGGGACGATACCTGAGCCCAGGATGGGGGCTGGGGCCAGGTGACACCTTTTGCCCCGGAAACTGGACAAAGGCTGGAGGAGGAGCCCGGGGGGGGGGGGGGCTGGAGGAAACGTCTGGAGGGGGTTTCAGTTTGGAGCTACTGGGGAAACGGAGGGAGCCCCAGGGCTAGGGTCTAAGTTCCCTGCCCCCCAGAGGGACCTGACTGAGGGGTCCTGTTTGTACCTACAAGCTCTGTTTTGGACTGTGTTCCTGTCATCTAATAAACCTTCCATTTTACTGGCTGGCCGAGAGTCACGGTGAATCGCAGGAAAAAGGGGGGTGCTGGGCCCTGACTCCCCCACACTCCGTGACAGCTCGTCTCTCTTGCCAACAGAAGTTGGTCCAATGCATGATCTGAACTCACCCCCCTTCTCTCGCCAATATCCCAGCTTGAACAACGCTGCGAACGCTGCCCGGGTTGGACAGGGTTCAGAAAAGTGCTACAAGAAGAATTGAAGGTCTGGGAAATCTGCCTTCGAAAGAGTGGCTTATGGAGCTCAATCTGTGTAGATTCATAGGTACTAAGGATCGAGGGCCTGGTCCGACTGCTGATATAACGAGGCTGGGTGCAATTTGATTTTTATTTTTTTATAGTTTTGGTGGAAAGCATCACTGTCTATTCTGAAGCCATTTTTATTTTACTTTTACCGATTGCTACATGTTCACAGTTGCAGGAACTTATGGGGGCGGGTCAGGCAATAATTATTTAATGCCAGACGACATTGAGATTCATCCCGTTAAAACTTCAGAACCGTTAAAACACAAATGGTCGACAGCACCCGTCAAAATAGACAAAGCAAACAGCCTTTAATCAAGCCGCATATTTAGGGCCCTACCAAATTCACGGCCATGAAAAATGCGTCACGGACCGTGCAATCTGGTCTCCCCCCCCGGTGAAATCTGTATAGTACAGGGTAAAAGTTTACAAAATACCAGATTTCACGGGGGAGACCAGCGTTTCTCAAATTGGGGGGCCTGACCCAAAAGGGAATTGCAGCGGGGGGGTCACAGTTACTTCTGCGCTGACTTCAGAGCTGGGCGGCGGGGGAGCAGCAGCTGGTGGCCGGACAGCAGTGGTTGTTGGCTGGGCACCCAGCTCTGAAGGCAGCACCCAGCCAGCTGCAGTGCAGAGGTAAAGGTGGCAATACCGTACCATGCCATCCTTCCTTCTGCCCTGCCGCCTTCAGAGCTGGGGTGGCTGGAGAGTGGCGGCTGCTGACTGAGGGCCCAGCTGTGTAGGCAGCAGTGCAGAAGTAAGGGGGGCAATACCATACCAGGCCATCCTTACTTCTGCGCTGCTGCTGGCGGCGGTGTAGTAAGAGGAGGCCCTGAGATATAAACCTTGGTATCAGAGGCCCGGTATGAGGCCTGAGGCCTGAACTAAAGTAATGGTCAAGACTTTGCTAACATAAAGCAAA
>NW_020681703.1:0-14338 GCF_002925995.2 Terrapene triunguis
ATTTACGTGTGAGCAAGGAAAAAGAAGAATATTGGCAACAAATATTACAGCGTCTGATCGCTTTAGTGAGCATTCTCGGTGGGCAAAATTTATCATTCCGCGGCCATGGTAGAAATGAAAAATGATACACTCCCAGTAATGGAAACTTTTAAAAATGTGTTGAATACCTAGCTTTGTTTGATCCAGTCATGAAGGAGCATCTACGTAAAATAACTGATCATGAAACACAGGTTCATTACTTAGGAAAAAATATGCAGAATGAACTGATTCAAATCCTAGCAAATGCCATTAAAAAGAAAATTGTAGAAACTGCCCATTCTGCAAAATACTTTTCAATAATACTAGACTGTATGCCAGATGTGAGTCATGTTAAACAAATGGCGATGATCATTCATTTTGTGGATATGGAAAAGTCTGCAGATGAAGATAATGTTGACGTGCTCAGAAAGGAACATTTTTTGGGTTTCGTACCATTGAAGGAGACGACTGGAGCATTTATGACTGAAGCTATTCTACAAGAGCTTGAAACAATGTCATTATCCGTTGAAAACTTACGTAACCAAGGCTATGATAATGGGAGTAATATGAAGGGTAAAGATAATGGTGTGCAAAGGAGAATGTTGGAAATCAATTCTTGGGCCTTTTTCGTTCCTTGCAGTGAGCATTCTCTGAATTTGGTTGTCAATGATGCTGCTAGATCGGGGACGGGCAAACTTTTTGGCCTGAGGGCTGCATTGGGTTTCGGAAATTTGTATGGAGGGCCAGTTACAGGAGGCTGTGCCTCCCCAAACAGCCAGGTGTGGCCCAGCCCCTGCCCCCTATCCCCCCTGATGCCCCCCCGCACCCTGTCCCCTAACCGCCCCCCGGAACCTCCACCCCTGCCACCCCATCCAACCCCTCCTCTCTTCCCTGTTTTTTTTTCCCCCCCCCCCCCCCCCCGGAACCCCTGCCCCTGACTGCTCCCCGCTGCCCCATCGACCCGCCCCCTCCTTCCTGACTGCACCCCAGAACCCCTGCACCCATTCAACCCCCTTGTTCCCTGCCCTCTGACCGCCCCGACCCCATTCACACCCCTGCCCCCTGACCACCACCCTGAACTCCCCTGCCCTCTATCCAACACCCCCCTGCTCCCTGCACCCTTACTGTGCTGCCTGGAGCGCTGGTGGCGCTACAGCTGTGCCGTCCGGCTGGAGCCAGCCATGCCACCGCACAGCACAGCACAGCACACCGGGTCAGGCCAGGATCTGCAGCTGCGCTGCCCGGCTGCCCAGAGCATTGCGCTGGCGGCACAGCATGCTGAGGCTGCAGGGAAGGGGAAACAGCGGGGGAGGGGCCAGCCTCTTGGGGCAGGAACTCAGGGGCCGGGCAGGAGGGTTCTGCAGGCCGTAGTTTGCCCACCTCTGTGCTAGATGCTGTTTGGAGGCAAGCAGTTTCTTTGACCTGGTGCAACGTGTTTATATGTTTTTCTCAGGCTCAACACGCCATTGGGAGATTCTGACTTGCCATTCTCTAACTGTGAAACCACTTAATCAGACAAGATGGGAGAGTCGCATTGATGCTTTGAAGCCTCTTTGCTATGAATTTGGAAACATTTATGATGACATAATTGAAATTTCTGATGATACTACCTTTACTGGATCATCTGGCAATACAGCACGTTCAGATGCAGAAGCTCTTGCAAATGGCCTTTCCAAGTTCAAATTTGTGACTTCACTCATTTTGTGGTATAATATCCTTTTCAAGATTAACCTCACTAGTAAGCAGCTTCAGGAAAAGAACTTGAACATACATTCTGATATTCAAAAACTGCAGCAAACTAAACTCTGGAGGAATTCAGAAGTGATGAAGGGTTCGAAAGAACACTGGTAGATTCTCTCGAGCGTGCTGAAGAAATAGACTTTCCGACAGAATTTGAACCAGAGCCAGTTCACATTCGGCAAAAGAAACAGTAGTTTTCGTATGATGAACGAGACACACGCATTCAGAACCCAAAACAAAGGTTCAAAGTGAATTTCTACTTCACAGTTCTTGATACTGCTATTCACTCGGTTGACGAAAGATTTCAACAGATGCAGCAGCTAGAGTCAGTATTTGGCTTTCTATATGATATCCACAGCTTGCAAAAGAAAACAGCAAAACAGAGAAGAGAATTTTGTATAAAACTGGAGTCGGCATTGACTCATGAAAATTCAAAAGACATTGATGCTACAGACTTGTGTAGTGAGCTTCAGGCTTTTTCAAGACGACTTAAGAAACATTTCACTCCTGAAGAAGTACTGAAGTTTGTTTGTGAAAATAAACTCTCAGACAGTTTCCCAAACATTTTTATAGCTCTACGCATTCTTTTAACTTTGCCAGTTTCCGTAGCTAGTGGGGAATGTAGCTTCTCGAAGTTAAAATTGATAAAAACATATCTGCGTTCAACAATGGTGCAAGAGAGACTTGTTGGACTTGCCACAATGTCAATAGAGCATGAAATAGCTGGAAAACTGGATCTAAAAGAACTAGTGACTTTCAAAATGTAAAGCAAGAAAAGTCATGTTTTAAGAGCACAGCGTGTTTTTTATTCGGAGTGTTTTGTAAATACAGGTTAAAGTTCATTGAAGAGTTCTCTTATTTCTTTCTGTATTGGATGTGGTGGTAATGGCAGTTAAAGCAGGATAGCATAATGGATGATTTTGGATTTGTAATAATAAAAAGTATAATTAACATTTTAATGCATTTTTATTTGAAATCGGACTGAAATATCATCTAGCTGTCGTGTACAAATCTATTCTGAAAATTTCGTGTCTCTATTTTATCTGATCTCAAACATTGGCTGGACAGACGGATGGACGGACGAACCAAATAATTAAGCCTCTGTTTAAAAAAAAATGCTTAAGAAACATTAAAAGGGGCAAAATGTTTCCCAGTTTACCAAAAACCTCAGCCTAGATCTGCCCTTGGGGTTTGGGGGTGGGGGCGCTGATAGCGTGGTTCGCCTAGGGCACCAGTTGCTGGCAGCTAGTCTAGGGCCGCCCCGATCACATTCAGTAGAGCTCCCACTGTTTTTGAATGACAGTTTAGGACACCTTAGACGTATGTTTGCGTGTGGGTGTGTTCAGTTTCATCCCTTGACATCTGTTCTCTTCACTCGGCCTTTCCTCACCATTCCATTTGGAATCTTCTGCAGCCTCTGCCCATTGCAGCCTACCAGCATTCTGTGTTTAAACCCTACAGGATTCATAACATCTCCACATAGGATTCCAAGTTTAAAATATTTTAGGAGGTGGGGCTTGATCTCCGTCACTTCTAAAATAAATACAATACAGTAAAAGAACTATAATAAAATAGATGTAGCCTTGTCCACTAGCATAGTTGTGAGAGGCTTGTTTAGTTCTTGACCAGTAGTAGTGTATCAAGATGATAACATTCAATAAATGTATAGCTAATGTGTAATATAGAGCTATAGTTACTCTCACACTGCACGTCTAGAGCAGCACCACTGAAATTATTTTGGAATTACTCTATGCAACAGCATGAAAGTCAAATTTGGTCCATTGAGTGACAGTAAGTTATAGTGAAACTGTTGTAGAATAAAAATGTTTGACAGCAGGATACTGCATCCAAAAGCTAAGAACATTTTTGCCTACTAGATGTCACTTTTTCAACCCCAGTGACAGTGTATGGTCATATAAGCTAAAAACTCCCATCTATTTTTGCTATACCTGTTATGAAAGTTGTTTCACTTTCAGTGTGCTGAAGATTCATTCAGGTTCACAGGGGAATGTTACCTTGTCAGCCAACCATATGGCAACAGAGTGCTCACCTTAAGAACAGCCATACTGAGTCAGACCAAAGGTCCATCTTGCCCAGTATCCTGTCTTCCGATAGTAGCCTATGCCAGGTGCCCCAGAGGGAATGAACAGAACAGGAAATCATCAAGTGAGCCATGCTCTGTCGCCCATTCCCAGCTTTTGGCAAAGCTGATAAGCCTAAGGGCTTGTTTACACTGTGAATGCTTTGCCAGCAGAGCCCCCTACTGTAAATACAGTTTATGCTGAAAGTTTTTTTTCTGTCAGCACAGCTGAACCACCTCCCTGAATGACATTAGCTATGCTGTCAGAAGCACTCTTCTGTGGTTTAGCTGTGTCTACACTGGGAGTTTTGCTCGCATAGCATAGTGTGATTTCCCCCCCCCCACTCCTAACTATGCTGGTAATACTTTTGTAGTGTGGATTAATCCTAAGTGAGGAAAAATGTGCTAATGCTGTCTTGCACATTCTCTTCACAATCTGGTTCCGCTCTGAACATTGTCGGGGATGTGTTTAAAGTTGGGGGTGAGGGACAATGCCTCCATTCTAGCCATTCCCTGAAAATCCTTTTCTGAAGTGTTGGAGCAGCCAAGGACATTCATGTAGGTAAATGGTGGGAGGACAAGGTGGTGTTGAGGGAAGGAGCTCTGGAGTCTGGGGGAAAGTAACCATGCTATCCTAGCCCTGCTACATGGTTAGTACTTGCCAGTGAGGAGAAAGTTTCCCCACTCTCTTTCAATAGATAAACTACAGACAAAAACCTCAAGGCACTTAAAGCAAATACTGACTAGTGCGGGGTCAACAGCATTAGAAGGAAAATTGCCCTTGGCAGTATTTAAAGTAAATTAAAAAGGAGCAAGAGCTCTTGCCACACTAGGCAAAAGAGGAGGAGGAACTGTGGGAGAGTACTGTTCCTCAAAGTCCTGGAGAGAAGGAGGAGTGCTCTCTCAGATTTCAGTGGAGAAGGGGAAGCTGTGCTCCACCTACTGCCTGTTACTTTAGTCCTGCCCTCAGGTAAAAATAGTTAGCAAAAATATTGACTTCAGTGAAGTTGCATGGGCGTCATTTTGCATAACTGGTAAGACATTTTGGGAGCCATTGGGATGGAAGACACTATATAAATGCAAAATAGGATTAGTATTTGTATTATTATAATGAAAAAATGTTTTGCTTCCTAGCCAAACTCAGGTTAGCAAAAAAGACTTAGTGCTAAGAGTGTAGCACAAAAGTAATAGAACTTTACAGACAAATGAACAGTGGGATGGTTCTCAAGAGCTTACCATCTAAAGAGAAACAAGTGAATACAAAAAAACAAAGGGAATAAGAGAAGATCATGTAGTTGTTTAAGAATTTGATCATGATGAAAAAACGGTAACTCACCTTCTTGTAACTGTTGTTCTTTGAGATGCATTGGTCATGTCCATTCCAATTAGGTGTGTGCGCTCCGCGTGCACAGTCGTCGGAAAGTTTTTCCCCTAGCAGCATCCGTCGGGTCAGCTGTGGAGCTCCCTGGAGTGGCGCCTTCATGGCACTTAATATATGACCCTGTCGACCCGGCGCCTCCTCAGTTCCTTCTTGCTGGTTACTCTGACAGAGGGGAAGGTGGGTGGGTCTGGAATGGACATCAGCAACACATCTCGAAGAACAACAGTTACAAGAAGGTGAGTAACCATTTTTCTTCTTCGAGTGATTGCTCATATTGATTCCAATTAGGTGACTCCCAAGCCTACCTAGGTGGTGGGATCAGAGTTATGGAATCGCTGATTGGAGCATCGCTCTGCCGAAGGCTGCATCATCTCTGGCATGCCGGATGATGGTGTAATGAGAGGTGAACGTGTGCACCGAGGATGAAGTTGCTGCCCTGCAGATTTCTTGGACTGGGACCTGGGCCAGGAATGCCGCCGATGAGGCCTGTGCCCTTGTGGAGTGTGCTGTAAGTGCCGGGGCTGGTGTCTTGGCCAGCTTGTAGCACATGCAGATGCAGGACGTGATCCAGGAAGATATTCTTTGAGATGAGACCAGGAGTCCTTTCATCCGGTCTGCCACTGATATGAACAACTGGTTCGACTTTCTGAACAGCTTGGTGCGTTCGATGTAGAAGGCAAGCACCCGCTGAACATCCAGAGAGTGCAGCCTCTGCTCACGGCTACTGGTATGAGGCTTAGGATAAAAAACAGGCAGGAATATGTCCTGGCTAGTATGGAAATGTGACACAACCTTTCATTGTCGCCCTGGAGCCTTTGAGGCTATCTAGCCCGGAGTCAGTCTGTTTGGCAAACAGGTCCACCCCATCAAAGGGTAGGTCCTGCATAGTTTGCTGAACCTTGGGCGGGAGCCCCGAGGCTTACAGCCATGAACTACGCTGCATAGCTATCCCTGAGGACAAGGTGTGCGCTGCCGAGTCCGCAGCATCCAGTGAGGTCTGTAAGGAGGTCCGTGCCACTGCCTTGCCCTCCTCGACAATTGCCCCAAACTCCTCACTGGACTCTGCTGGTACTAGCTCCCTAAACCTGAGCATTGAGTTCCAGGAGTTAAAACTGTACCTGCTCAGGATTGCCTGCTGGTTGGCAATCCTGAGTTGCAAGTCCCCCGGGGAGTAAACTTTACGTCCGAATAAATCCAGGCTCTTGGCGTCCTTAGATTTAGGTGCTGGGGCTTGCTGACCGGCCTCTCCCTCTCATTTACTGCTGACCCTACCAATGAGCAAGGCTGTGGGTGTGTGAACAGGTAGTCGAACCCTTTGGAGGGCACAAAGTACTTCCTCTCCACACCCTTAGCAGTAGGCTGGGGTCTGCTAAATGGTCTTTGCATTGGCCTGTATAGTTTGAATGAGAGGTAGAGCGACCCTGGATGGCCCTTCTGGTGCCAGGATGTGCACCATAGGGTCCTCCGACTCTATCACCTCCTCAACCTGCAGGTTCATATTCCATGCCACCCTATGCAGGAGTTCCTGGTGGGTTCGGCTATCTATAGGGAGCAGCCCCGAGATGGAGGTGCCCGCCACCGCTTCGTCCCGGGAGGAGGATGAGGACGCTAGTGTGGGAAGTGAGTCCTCTGGACCCTCTTGGTTCTCAGGGACTTCCTGCCCCGCCTCTAGTTCCGTGCCAGCCACTCCAGGGTCTGGCTCAGGAACTGGGGTGGGTTTGGGGGGAGGTGGCACCACTGCTAACTCCTCTGCACCCCTGGGGTGGGGCGACTGGCCACTACCTCAGGCCCCTAGGCTCAGATGCCACTGAGCGGGAGGCCTTGGACTGGGCCCCGTGGGCCCACCTGGTGGTATGCCCATGGGGTCCAAAATGGCCACTGCACTGGACCATGCCACTGCGCAGGCCATGGCCCTGCACTGACATTAGGTCTGTCCCGCATCGACTTGTGCTGGGGCCACTGCGAATATTTGGACCCCGTCTCCTAGTCTGAAGACTGGGACTGAGACCGCGATGGCCATGGCAGTGCTGAGCGCAGCTGAGCTGGGGAGCAGTGCGTGAGGCTGGAGAGCGGTGCCATGAATGGCATCTGCACAGAGAGCTGGATCGGTGCCAATACAAAGGGTGCTGAGATCGGGACCTACTGCAAGAAGGCGATCTGCGCTGTGAGCGGAACCGCTGGCGGGACCCGGATCGGTGCCGCGAGTCAGACCTGCGCCATGAATGCGACTGGCGCGGGCACTCCGAGAGGTGCCGGGATTCCAAGCGGTACCTCCCCCCTGTAGGCTGAGTTGGAGGGAGGATCATCACCATCTTTCCCCGGGACTGTGCCGCCTGTGGCGACATTGGAGGCTTAATACGAAGTGCCGGGGACCTTGTTGCCGTCATTGCCATGAGGTCCTTGGCAGCCTCAAAGGTGTCCGGGGTGGAAGGCAGTTCTAACTCCATCACCAGACCCGGGGAGTCCAAGTGCACCGGATTCAACGGTGCAGGCTCCAAAAGTTTCAGTGCCGGGGGCTCCTCCCTGGGACGAGCCCCATTGGCCGGCTCTGCTGGGGTGGGTCCTGAAGTAGGGGAACCACTCCTCCCTTGCTTCCAGTGCCGCTTCTGCACTGGTGAATGGGATCGGTGCCAGTCTGGTCCCGCTGTCTTTGGTGCCGGGGAGTGACAGTGCCGTGGGTCTCTACTAGAGTCCTTCCACTGTGCCGCCTCCACCACTGCCACCGGGGCACTGCGCACCGAGGATCTCGGCGCTGGGTCCTGTGGCGCTGATGCGGGTTGCAGTCCAAGTGCCGCCTCCATAAGGAGCTGCTTCAATCTAAAGTCCCGCTCCCTCTTGGTTCAGGGGCGAAAGCCTTTACAAATCTTGCACTTTTCTGACTGATGTGCTTCCCCCAGGCACTTTAAACAAGCTTCATGAGGGTCGCCCATTAGCATGGGCTTGTTGCAGGACTTGTAGGGCTTGAACCCCTGGGACTTAGGCATGTAAGTCCCCGAAGAAGAACGCAGTCGGAGTGGATTCATAGATTCTAGGACTGGAAGGGACCTCGAGAGGTCATAGAGTCCAGTCCCCTGCCCTCATGGCAGGACCAAATACTGTCTAGACCATCCCTGATAAACATTTATCTAACCTACTCTTAAATATTTCCAGAGATGGAGATTCCACAACCTCCCTAGGCAATTTATTCCAGTGGGTAAACCCCCAGCCCAACAGCTAAGTAACTAACTAACTAGAACTATAATAACTAGAAACCAACTAAGAACTAATCAACTATAAAATACAAACAGTCCGAAAGAGAAGCTAGGGAAACGTGGAGAGCTTGCAAAGCCAGACGCCACAGTTCCAACTGTCACTGGCAGTAAGAAGGAACTGAGGAGGTGCCGGGTTGGCAGGGTCATATATTGAGCCCCACTCCAGGAGGCTCCACAGCCGACCCAATGGGTGGTGCTAGGGCAAAAACTTTCCGACGACTGTGTACACGGCGCGCACATGTCTAAATGGAATAGGTATGAGCAATCCCTCGAAGAAGAATGATGGGCTTTTGTTTTTTGCTATATTAGCCTTTAAAAAAATAAATATTAAGGGACTAAATGAAGCTTTCAATTGTGCTGTTAGGGAAAAGGACAATGAATGATTGTGAGTTAGTGAATGAATTTGCAACTAACAGTAATGATATGGAGACACACAGTTTAACCTAATCAGTCAGAAGGACACATTGGTACTGTAGTGTATTGTTTTGAGTTGCAGATGTGGGTCAGAGTGACGTTAATAAGGAAATTAAAGAAATGGAATTCTATAGACAACAGCCTCAGGCAGATCCCTTCATTATGCTAATTCCTGTAGAGTAGCTTTTTCAAAGTACAAAGGGAACTGTGGAGATGGGGCTAATTTTTACTTTGCTCAGGTAAGTGTTAACAATGTTCTGGCTATCTTTAAAATAAACCTGCACGACCTCACAAGTAATATATACTGTGTAAAAGATTGCAATTCCAATTTGCTGATTAAGAGCCCAGTCCTGCATGCCTTTATCGACTTGCTTAGCCATTACTGACCTGAGTAATCTCATGGGTGCTGATGGGAGAACTCACATGACAGCGTGTAGGACTGGAACCTAAAGTTTCCAAGTGAAATCCTGACCCCTGCTGAAACTAATGGCAAAATTCCCCTTGACTTCAATCAGGCTAGGATTTTACTCCATATCATTTCAGTACAATAACAACATAAAATGTTTATTTTCACAAAAATAATAAAGATAACAAATGCAACTGCTACTTAACAGTATAATTTGTGATAAATTTAAGAGGAGGCTGGATTGACGCTTTTACTTTGTTGTTAGAACATTTTCTCTTATCTTACGATCTGGAAGCAAACCTTCATAGATTCCAAGTCCAGAAGGGACCATTGTGGTCACCTCGTCTGTTCTCTTGTATAAAACAGGCCATAGAAGTTCCCCAAAATAATTCCTAGACCATATTTTTTAGAAAAACATTGAATCTTGATTTAAAAATTGCCAGTGATGGAGAATCCACCATGATCCTTGGTGAGTTGTTCCAATGGTTAATTACTCCCATTGTTAAAAATAGTTGCCTTATTTCCTGTCTGAATTTGAATAGCTTCAACTTCCAGCCATGTTTTACCTTTCTCTGCTAGATTGAAGAGATGATTATCAAATATTTGTTCCCCATAGGTACCTTTATAAATCACCCCTTACCACTCTCCTTGTTAAGCTAAATTGATTGAGCTCCTTTATTACTATAAAGCATGTTTTCTAATCCTTTATTTGTTTTCGTGACTCTTCTCTGAACTCTTTCCAATTTATCAACTCCCTTCTTGAATTGTAGACCTCAGAACTGGACACAGTATTCCATCAGTAGTTGCACCAATGCCAAATACAGAATTAAAATAATCTCTCTAGTCCCACTCAAGATTCCCCTGTTAATGCATCCAAGGATCACACTAGCCCTTTTGACCACACCATTGCACTGGGAGTTCATTTTCAGCTGATTTACACAACCCCCAATCTTTTTCAAAGTTACTATTTCCCAAGATAGAGTCCCTGATCCTGTATTTTGTGGCCTACATTCTTTCTTTGTTTCTAGATGTATACATTTACATTTAGCTGTATTAAAACACCTATTGTTTGCTTGTACCCAGCTTACCAGGATCCAGCTCTCTCTGTATCAATGACCTGCCCTCTTCATTATTTACATCCCTGTCTAACTTTTGTGTCATCTGCAAACTTTATCAGTTATAATTTTTATGTTTTCTTCCAAGTCTTTGATAAAAATGTTAAGTAGCATCAGGCCAAGAACCTATTCCCGAGGGACGCCTCTAGAAACAAACCTGCTTGATGATGATTCCCCATTTACAATTACATAGAACTGTAGGACTGGAAGGGATCTTGAGGGGTCATCTAGTCCAGTCCCTTGCACTCATGGCAGGAGTAAGTATTATAACATATCAGTTAGCTTTTAATCCATTTATTGTGTGCCATGTTGATTTTATATCATTCTAGTTTATTAATGAAAATGTCATGTGGTACCCACTTAAACGCCTTGCAGGAGTTTAAGTATATTATATCAACAACATTATCTTTATCAACCAGACTTGCAATCTCATCAAAAAAGATATTAAGTTAGTTTGACATGACCTATTTTCCATAAACCCTTGTTGATGGGTATTATTATATTACCCTTCCTTTAATTTTTTATTAATCAAGTCCCATATCAGCAACTCCATTATCTTGGCCGAGATCAATGTCAGACTGACAGGCTTGTAATTATCTGGGTCATCTTGTTTACCCTTTTAAAATATTCTCACAAAATTAGCTTTCTTCCAGTCTTCTGGAACTTCTCCAGAGTACCAAGAATTATTGAAAATCAATATTAATGGGCAAGCGAGCTCTTCAACTAGCTCTTTAAAACTTGTAGATGCAAGTTATTGGGAACTGCTGATTTTAAAATGTCTAACTTTTATAGCTGCTGTTTAACATTCTCCTGAGATGTGGAAAGGAAAGAGTGCTACATAAGAAAGGCCATACTGGGTCAGACCAAAGGTCCATCTAGCCCAGTATCCTGTCTTCTGACAGAGGCTAATGCCAGGTGCTTCCGAAGCAGGGAATGCCTCCTTGACTCTGCTGGCCATAGATGTCTCCTAGAGTCCCTTTGCATCCCTTATCAATTTTCTACAATTCTTAGTTTCTGATGTATATTCTTTACTATCAACTTCTCCTTTTTTCCATCTGTTATATATTTTTTTAAATTTTTTATAGCTGCCTTCACTTCCCCTGTAAACTAGGCTGGTTTTTTTAGCCAACATAGCCTTCTTCCTTGATTGTGGGATTATTGTTTTTTGGGCTTCTAGTAAAGTGTTCTTAAGCGATTTCTGATTATTATTCACATTTTTCTGAATAAATTCTTCCTCCCACCTGATTTGGCTCATAATTGTTTTCAGCTTTGTGAAATTGACTCTTTTAAAGCTGTGTGTGTATGTGTGTAAAATATATATAAAAATTGGCCTGGGCTTTATTCTGTTTGGAGATTATATATGTGATCAAGTCATGATCACTTGTACCTAAGCAACCATTACTTTTTATTTCTGTGATCAGTTCCTCTTTATCTGTCAAGATGAGGTCTAATATAGAATTCCCCCTGTGTTGGATGCAATGCTTGTTGAATTAGAAAATTGTCATCTATAATATTTAGAAATTCCAAGGATGCTTTAGTACTGGCAGCATAAGACCTCCAGCATATGTCACTCAGATTGAAGTCCCCCGCGATCACATAGCTTCCCCCCCTTACACATTATAGATAAATATATAAGGAGCCAGTCATCCTATTTGCTAGTGTGATTAGGTAGCCTGTAGCAGACAGCAACTAATACCCCATCTTGTGCTCTGTTAGGAAATCGATCCATAAGTATTCAAGATCATTTTCTTCCACATTATCAGTGACTCAGAAACAGGTAATATCATTTTTTATATAGAACACCACTCCCCCTCCTCTTTTGAACACTCACTCCTTCCCAAATAGGTTATAACCATTGATATTAACATTCCAGTCAAGTGAATCTTCCCACCAGGTTTCAGTAATACCAACTACATTAAATTTAAATTCCAATTTCTCTTGTTTGTTACCCAGGCTCCTAGCATTAGTGTATAGGTTATTTAAAAAAATCTCTTCTCTTCCTGTTCTTTGGTTCTCTGATTAATTTTATTCTCAATATCTTGATTTTGTGCTACATGCATGCTCAGATATTCTTTTTTGTACCCTCTCCTTTTATTGTTTAACGCCCTCTTGACTACTTTAGCTAACCTATTATAGCCAAACTACACAGCGCCTAGGGTGACCAGACGTCCTGATTTTATCAGGACTGTCCCGATATTTCCTTGTTTGTCCCGCGTCCCGACCGATGTTAGGTTGGGACACTGGACAAACAAGCAAATACTCCGGAGCCCAGAAGTGCTTCCGCCCCCCCCAACTCCGCCCCCTCCTTCCCCCATTGGCTCCCTCCCCGAATCCCCGCCTCTTCCCCAGGCTCACCATTCCTCCTCCCTCCGGCGCTTGTGGAGGGAGGCCCGGGAGACGCAGGGGAAGCGCGGGGCCAGGGCGAGTGAGAGTCCGGCCTGGCCCCGAGTGCAGGCAGGACTCAGTCGGGTGGTAGGGAGAGTAGGGGGTTGGCCTGCGGGGCCAGGTGGCGGCTGTTCTCCCCCCCGGGCAGCGGGACTCGGGAGCAGCCGCTGCTGCAGCTCCCACTGCCACGGGGGGAGGAAGCGGCCGATAGCCAACCTTGGCGGCTGCGGCTCTGGCGCCCTTGAACTCCCCGAGCCCGGCCTGTTGCGGGGACCCAGCAGCACGTACGCTGCGCCCAGCCCTTGGCCAGTCGCGTCTGGGCTGCTGCCGAGCTGGTGCTATGTATGGAGGGCTCCAGGGAGCACGGTAAGGGGGCAGGGAGCAGGGGGGTGTTGGATAGAGGGCAGGGGAGTTCGGGGTGGTGGTCAGGGGGCAGGGGTGTGAATGGGGTCGGGGCGGTCAGAGGGCAGGGAACAGGGGGGTTGAATGGGTGCAGGGGTCCCGGGGCACAGTCAGGAAGGAGAGGGGCGGTTCGATGGGGCAGCAGGGAGCAGTCAGGGGCAGGGGTTCCGGGGGCGATCAGGGAGAAGGGGTGGTTGGATGGGGCAGGGGTAAGAAAAACAGTCAGGAATGAGAGGAGGGGTTGGATGGGGCGTCAGGGGTGGGGGTTCCGGGGGGTGGTTAGGGGACAGGGTGCGGGGGGGGCGTCAGGGGGCGAGAAGCAGGGGGGATAGGGGGCAGGGGCTGGGCCACACGTGGCTGTTTGGGGAGGCACAGCCTCCTGTAACCAGCCCTCCATACAATTTCCGAAACCTGATGCGGCCCTCAGGCCAAAAAGTTTGCCCGTCCCCGATCTAGCAGCATCATTGACAACCAAATTCAGAGAATGCTCACTGCAAGGAACGAAAAAGGCCCAAGGACTGATTTCCAACATTCTCCTTTGCACACCATTGTCTTTACCCTTCATATTACTCCCATTATTATAGCCTTGGTTACATAAGTTTTCAACAGATAATGACATTGTTTCAAGCTCTTGTAGAATAATTTCAGTCATAAATGCTCCAGTCGTCTCCTTCAATGGTATGAAACCCAAAAAATGTTCCTTTCTGAGCACGTCAACATTATCTTCATCTGCAGACTTTTCCATATCCACAAAACGAATGATCATCGCCATTTGTTTAACATGACTCACATCTGGTGAGTCCAGTATTATTGGAAAGTATTTTGCAGAATGGGCAGTTTCTACAATTTTCTTTTTAATGGCATTTGCTAGGATTTGAATCAGTTCATTCTGCATATTTTTTCCTACGTAATGAACCTGTGTTTCATGAACAGTTATTTTACGTAGATGCTCCTTCATGACTGGATCAAACAAAGCTAGGTATTCAACACATTTTTAAAAGTTTCCATTACCGGGAGTGTATCATTTTTCATTTCTACCGTGGCCGCGGAATGATAAATTTTGCCCACCAAGAACGCTCACTAAAGCGATCAAACGCTCTAATATTTGTTGCCAATATTCTTCTTTTTCCTTGCTCACACGTAAAT
>NW_020681704.1:0-3017 GCF_002925995.2 Terrapene triunguis
TGCTCCCAGCAGGCGATCCAAGCTCCATGCTGCAGAAGAAGCAAAACCACCCCAAGGTCCCTGTGGGAATCGTCCTGATTAACCCCAAATCTGGGGTCAGCGTGACCTTGAGCATGGGAGCAAGAGCCACCAGCCACAGACCTGAGTGCCATCCTCCCAACCCTGGGGTGACCGGCACCTTGAGGCACCACTGCAAGACTCACAGCCATTCCCATGGTAGCGCTGGGCCACAGGCACACGTAAGCAACTAGCCTGAGCTCTCATAGTCTAATGCCCTGTACTGGCCTGTGTGCAGACACAGAAGGAGAGACAGTCCCTGCCCCAGAAAGCTCACAGTCTAAAGAGACAAAGGGCTTGAGGGGAAACTGAGGCAAAGAGATGGGAAGTGACTGGCACAAGATCATCTGGCAGGGCAGTGTCATAACAAGGAACAGAACCCAGATCTCCTACAGACTAGGGACCGAATGGCTAGGCAGCAGTCCCTACCTCATCATTCATTTTCCTATCTTTAGAGGCAGCGTGGTCTAGTGGCTAGAGCACCAAGCTGAGACTCTGGAGATCATAGATCATAGAATATCAGGGTTGGAAGGGACCTCAGGAGGTCATCTAGTCCAACCCCCTGCTCAAAGTAGGACCAATTCCCAACTAAATCATCCCAGCCAGGGCTTTGTCAAGCCGGGCCTTAAAAACCTCCAAGGAAGGAGACTCCACCACCTCCCTAGGTAACGCATTCCAGTGCTTCACCACCCTCCTAGTGAAATAGTGTTTCCTAATATCCAACCTAGACCTCCCCCTCTGCAACTTGAGACCATTGCTCCTTGTTCTGTCATCTGCCACCATTGAGAACAGCAGAGTTCCATCCTCTTTGGAACCCCCCTTCAGGTAGTTGAAGGCTGCTATCAAATCCCCCTCACTCTTCTCTTCTGCAGACTAAACAATCCCAGTTCCCTCAGCCTCTCCTCATAAATCATGTGCTCCAGCCCCCTAATCATTTTTGTTGCCCTCCGCTGGACTCTTTCCAATTTTTCCATGTCCTTCTTGTAGTGGGGGGCCCAAAACTGGACACAGTACTCCAGATGAGGCCTCACCAATGTCGAATAGAGGGGAACGATCACGTCCCTCGATCTGCTGGCAATGCCCCAACTTATACAGCCCAAAATGCCATTAGCCTTCTTGGCAACAAGGGCACACTGTTGACTCATATCCAGCTTCTTGTCCACTGTAACCCCTAGGTCCTTTTCTGCAGAACTACTGTCTAGCCATTCAGAAGACAGGGAGGGCATGACCCTTACCTACGGCGAGCAGTTAGATTGGAAAAGGGGGCTCCACATGCAGGGGCGGCTCTAGGCACCAGCAAAGCAAGCACATGCCTGGGGCAGCCCATTTGCAGGGGCGCCAGGGATCCAGCATGGGAGCTGAGAACCAACAGGGGGCCCTGGGAGCTGAAGTTCCTTGGTTAGCTCCCTGCCTATAGAGCCAGCCCTGGAGCGGGGAAAGAACTACATTTCCCAGCATTCCCTTGGCCACTACCAACAGGAAAGAGGGGGAGGGAGGGAGGGAGCGGAGACCTCATGCTGCAGTGAATGGAGAGCTGCACTGTGAGTAGGGATTCCATATTTTAACATTCAAAAAATAGGACACTCCACGGGGAGGGAGGGTAGCCCTACCCTGCCACCATCCAATCCCTCCGACTGCCCCCCACAGAAACCTCAACCCATCCAACCCCCCTGCTCCCTGTCCCCTGATCGCCCCTTCCCGGGACCCCTGCCCCAACTGCCCCCCAGGATCCCACCCCCTATCTAAGCCCCACTGGTCCTTGTCCCCAACTGCCCCCTCCTGAGACCCCCACCAACTTCCCTCCTAGGACCCCACCCCCTACCTGTCCCCTGACAAACCCCTGGGACTCCCATGCCTATCCAACTGCTGACTGTCCCCTGACAAACCCCTGACCCATCTAATCCCCCCTTCTCCCTGCCCCTGACTGCCCCCCCAAACCTCCACCCCATCCAACCCCCCCTGCTCCCTGTCCCTTGACTGCCCCCCCCAGAACCCCCTAACCCTTCTCCAACCCCCCAGCCCCCTTATCATGCCACTCAGACCAGCGTGTCTGGCTTTGCGCAACGCCAGACACGCTGCTGCATACATGCTGCCGTGCTCCCCTGTGGAGCCACAGCACCCCCCCCCCCCCAGCACCTGCCTTTCAGATTTGAACACCTCAAAATTCAGGAGTGCTCAAGTTCAGTTTGGGCGGCTGTTACTTCATTTCTCCGAAATCATATACTGATCCAGTGTAACTTGCTGTAGAAAAAGTAGGATAAAATTGAGCAAGAAATGCTTCCCAGTGGTTATTAGGACTGGAATTGCTATTTTCAACAGCCATTGCCTTTTTTTTGTATGTTTGTTTAAAAGGAAGACAGTGATATTGCATTGGCAAATTCCCCATAGAAAGAAAGAGTGGAACAAAAGAATAATAAAGGCACCTCCACTTTTCCTCATTTATGTAGGACAGTCTTATAACATGCATCCAGATATCCTCCAATCACACAAGCTGAAAATCGTTCCACTTTACTGCAGTTCTGTAACCATATGGGAACCAATCCTGTCTGTGTTCTGTGCACATCTAAAATCCCTGCTGAATGACCTGCCCTGGGAGCGAGTTACCAGTGACCCGGGGCTGCGGCAGAAGGAGGGTGCAGGTTGGGTGGGGGTGAGCCCAGGGCTGGGGTGGCAGGGGGGTGCGAGTGGTGGGGGAGAGCCCAGGGCTGGGATGGGGGGCAGCCAAAATTTTTTTTGCTTGGGGTGGCAAAAAACCTAGAGCCGGCCCTGTCCACATGATGGGAAACGAGATTAAATCAAGGGAACCTGCATTTGGGCGAATGTCAGGAATGAGTTGCACAGGGTGGGAGATGTAAGGTGCTCAGCAGCATCTCGGAGGGAAAGGTGGAACCCCTGGGCCTTGGCCAGTTAGAAGGAATTAAATCCTGTAACACAGAGAGTATGGAACAAACCTGCTCCAG
>NW_020681705.1:0-928 GCF_002925995.2 Terrapene triunguis
CTCAGGCTGGCTATGCCCAGAACCAGAACCGGGTGCCAATCACCCACTGGACTTGGGGAGATCCGGGGGGGGAGGAGGACACAGCCTGGTTCCTCACAGCAGGCGCTGTGATGGGAGAGGCTGAGACTGACCCCTCACAGTCCCGGTGGGAATTGCCCTCGGACCCTCCCCGCCGGTCAGCCAGGGACCTACCTGAGACGGACGGGCCGTGCGGCAGCCCAGCTCCGAACCCGTCCTGCGCCGCCCGCCAGCCAGCCCTGGGGGAGAGAGAAGAGATGCACGCGGTCAGGTCGCTTCTCTGGGAGCAGGACTCGAACCCGCCACCTGCTGAGCCACGCAGACGCTGCTGCATGGGATCAGAGGGCAAGGGCAGGAGCAAAGCCAGTCTGTGGGGGTTCGTGAAAGGAAGGGGGAGGCTGGGAGCCAGGGCTCCTGGGTTCTATCCCCAGCTCTGGAAGGGGAGTGGGGTCTGGTGGTTACAGCGGGGGGGTGCTGGGAGCCAGGACTCCTGGGTTCTACTCCTCAGTTCAACACCTAGTCAGCAATAGCTCCAGGCACCCTAGCCCACTAAGCTGGAGGAGAATCCCCCTCCGCCATGCACTAAGTGTGCTATAACACATGGATGAGCATGCGTCACACACGCAACAACACACTCCTGGCCTTGACCCCCCAGATTGTCCAGAACCCCCCAATTACCCTATCCCCCCCCCATGCCTAGACCCTCAGAGATCAGCAAGAATTTTAGGACATGGGGGATGGGCATTTCCACTTTGAAGCAGCCCACATCACAGCCCCTCCCCCTACAAACACCCCCCAAGTGTTTCTTCAGTCCCATGCCTCCCCCACCCCGCATTCAAGGCCCCAGAGTCCCCCAGTCCTGTACATCAGATCCAGGCCCCCCCAGAACCTCCCAAGTCCTGTACATCAG
>NW_020681705.1:1028-2017 GCF_002925995.2 Terrapene triunguis
CAGCTCCAGGGCCCCCCAGAACCCCCCAAGTCCTGTACATCAGATCCAGGCCCCCCCAGAGCCCACCAGTCCTATACATCAGATCCAGCACCCTCCATAGACCCTCAGTCCTGTACATCAGATCCAGGGGCCCCCAGAACCCCCCAAGTCCTGTACATCAGATCCAGTGCCCCCCACAGCCCCCCAGTCCTATACCTCAGCTCCAGGGCCCCCCAGAACCCCCCAAGTCCTGTACATCAGATCCAGGCCCCCCCAGAGCCCACCAGTCCTATACATCAGATCCAGCACCCTCCATAGACCCTCAGTCCTGTACATCAGATCCAGGGGCCCCCAGAACCCCCCAAGTCCTGTACATCAGATCCAGTGCCCCCCACAGCCCCCCAGTCCTATACCTGAGATCCAGGGTCCCCCATCGCCCCCCAAACTTTCAGATCGACTCTAACCCTCGCCCCCCCCCACGTCTAGACTCCTGGTCCCAGACCTCCCCCCCACGATTCCTTCGAGTGCCCCAAAATGGGGGGAAATCGCCCTAAAAATGGCTTCTGTGCCCCTCCCCCCTCCGCTGGGTGTTTTGCTGTGAAGCTGCAATAACTCGGCTGCTCCCAGCCTGGATTGCCGGGGGGGGGGGCAAAGGGGAGGGGGCCGGGGGGGGGGGCAAAAAGTATCCCTCGATCCCCCCCACCTCCCTAAAATGGATACAAAATAGACCCACAGCAAAGAGACTTTTCCCCCGGCCCCAGGGCTGGGGGGAACGGGGGGGGGAGACTGCAAAGGGAGGGGGTGCACAGGGGTTCCCGGGGGGGTCTGGGGTCTGCAGAGAACAACCCCCCCATCCCCACTCACCCAGATCTGCACGCGAACCCCCAGCAACCGGGCTGCAAAGCCAGCCCCCCCACTCCCCTGGCAGAGCCAGGGAGCGTCTGCAAAGCGCCGCCGGGGGGGGAGGGAATCGCCCACGCACGCAGGGCAGAGACACGCGTGGGGGGGGG
>NW_020681706.1:0-12800 GCF_002925995.2 Terrapene triunguis
ATTGTGTGGGGAGGAGGGGGACAAATGAACCCATGTGTCTTCCCCCCCTGATTTGCTGCTTGGCTTATAGTGAGCATGCTCACACAGACTGAGCATGCTCAGTAATTTCAGCTGAAGGCAATGCCCTGACTCTGCCCCCCACACTATTGGCAGGTATAGGTCATCTCTGCACAGCTATATGGTGAGTCTAAGCACATGGAAGTTTGTGAGTTGCTCAGACAGTGCAGTGATGGGGCCAGGTAAGGACCTGCAATCGCTAGAAGTGCAGCTGTTTCCTGTACACATCAAATCACAAAAATGTCACATTGGGATTGTCGCAAGCTTTCCTGATTTCACACTGACTCCTTCACTAGCTGATGTTTCTCTTAATGCCGCAGCTCTTGGAATCCTGTGATTACGTGACAATCTCAGCTCTCACTTTAACAAAAGTTTCTTGCTCTCGGGCCTGAGTAGAAAACATTGAGAACATGATCAGAGTGAATCCTGACTGCTTGCTCACAAACAAACAAGCAGTCCAGAATACAATTTTTTAGAAGAAAAACCCTCATGTTTTCTTCAGTAGCCTCCTGATTTTTGATTACATGGTGCTGGTAATACTGCCTTGGCAGTGATCAGTTTGTTTTCAGGCCTGGCTTCTCTAGCAAAGGCTCTAAGGACCCAAATATAAAACTCAGCATTGTAAGTGATTCCTTTAGTTCACCCTTAATCCAGGGGGGCTGTTCTTATTTGTTGCCTGGGCCCACAGCCTGGCTCCATGCGCATTCCCACACCTTGCCCCCTCTATTTCCCTATCTGTTAACTATGCTGTGTTCGATAAATGATGGCCCTAAATTAGGGGGCTTTCCATGGGGGATAGGGATTTAAGGCCCGTGTTCTTGGTGGTACAGTATTGCCAACCCCAAACTTTGGAAAATCATGAGTCAGGACCCCCAAAATGATGTGATTGCCTTTTGTGAGACTAAAAAATAAAAATAATAATAAAAGTTGAGTGACACTTTCTATTTGCCTTCTGACTTCTCAGACTTTAGGCTGACTCAGGTCACATTTTAAGTTTTTCTCTGCAACCAAGAAAACTAGAGACTTCCTTTGTTTAGGTGTCCCTAACTTCTGTTTGCCAGAAGCTGGGGATGGGCAACAAGTGATGGATCACTCGATCACCTGTTCTGTTCATTCCCTCAGGGCACCTGGTATTGGCCACTGTTGGAAGACAGGATACTGGGCTAGATGGGCCATTGGTCTGGCCATTGTTATGTTTATGAGACTCATTGCCAACATCCATGATTTTATAACACTTTTGACACTGCGTCTCCTTTACACTGAGGCAGAGCTGCCTTAGCATGTGTCAGAATCAGGCCTTTGAAACATTGATTCCAGCTTCACCAATTTTTTGGCCTGTGAATTTAATATCCCTAGACTTGGAAGGATTAGATTTTATCGGTAGATGTCAGTAAAGGTTGATTTCACTGTACACACACAAACTGATGAGAAAAATTTCCCTTGATAAGAACTGAAATTTACAAATAGGCACAGTAAGAAAAATGCTGCTTGAGAACTTACTAGAGTTTGATTTAAGGATATTTACTTAGCATGTTTTGACATGAGATGTTGACAATTTGTATTTTAAGTCACACTTTTTAACTTTGAATTTGTGTCTGTCATAAAATAATTGACTAAAATATTGTCTGATTCCCCCCCAATTTCCCACAACTGTGAACAATAATATTGATAAAAACTGAAACTTTGAAAGTTTAAATAGATAAATACAAAAAAATCTTACAAATAAATATTAATCTTATCTGTCAAAATTACATATTAAATCAAATGAATTCTGCCAAGCCTAAATATGACTCCTTAGACACGCAGTTCTGTCAGCTCATCAGGACAAGGGGAAGCTGATGTCCATGTGACACCACAGTGACCCCCCACACCAGCAGAGGGGGCTGATTGCAGGATCGGAGCCTTATTGGGCCATTTCTCACCAAAGCCTCCAGGGCTGGAATGTAACCGGTGATCTGGCTCCAGCTCAGCAAACAGCCTCAGTCAGTTCCAGGAAGGGAAACACCCAATTGCTGCTGCTGCAGGCGGGACATATCTCTGAGCTCAGGATAGTGAAACTAACCCTGTTACACTGTCCAGAGGGAGCCATGGCCACAGACAACCCCGTGGAAAGTCTCCGGGAGGAAGCTACATGCCCCATCTGTCTGGAGTATTTTAAAGACCTGGTGATTATAGGTTGTGGGCACAATTTCTGCCGAGCCTGCATCGCCCAGTGCTGGGAGGGATCGAATACAGATGTCTCCTGCCCTCAGTGCAGAGAAACTGTGCAACAGGGAAACCTTAGGCCGAACAGGCAGCTGGCAAATGTTGTAGAAATAGTCAAACAGTTGAGTTTACAGGCAGCAAAGGGAGCAGGAGAGGAGAGGCTGTGTGGGGAACACCAGGAGACTCTGAAACTGTTCTGTGAAGAGGATCAAATTTCTGTCTGTTTGGTTTGCCATCTGTCCCGGGATCACAGAGATCACAGGGTGGTTCCCATAAAGGAGGCTGCCCAGGAGTACAAGGTAGGGAATTGCTCTCAAGTTTAATGGGTAATAACTTTGGATTTTAATTACAGGCTGATTTCACTGGAAGTTACCTGTCACAGGTGTGATGCATCATTCAGGTCTGTAAAGCCTTCATTGTATAGGAGATGCTATAACAAAATTAATGATCTGGCAGTGTGGTGACAGAATCAAATATCAAGTCTTAGAGAAGTTTCCCACATCAGATCTCTCTTGAGATTCTGAATGCTTTTCAAACCCAGCTTCCACTGCTGAAATAATGGGACTTTGTTAACACCGGCCGTTATGTAAAATCAGTGAGGTTTAAATCACAAGAGCTGCAGGCCAGTCTATGTGAGTGTGTTACTTTGAGACTGGAGAACTGATCATTTAAATATCAACACTGTTAATTATTTTGTTCTACATGTGAGAGTGGAGAGGGAGAATTACAGCTCAGCACCATTTATTGCCAGTGACGCCTCCTGCCAGTGCCACAAGCGGGTGATGTTTGGGAGATGCCAACTCTTTTCTCCCTCTTCCTCCCCCCCCCCAGTAAAGGAGGACCAGGACCAGGGAGCCCAGGGGTATATTCTAGCCCCATGGGGGAGCCAGGCCCCAGGAGCCCCTTGGAGCCAATCAGCAACTTCATCCTGTTCTGAATAATGCATCATGTACTGTGAACAGATCATGGGGTCTCCTTTTGGTGACTCACATGGGCGGAGCTTATTTTGTGGGTGGAGCTTCAAAGAATCCAGCCACCTTTGTCCCTCCCACATTCTGATCCCTGCTCATTTATGAAGCTGTTTTGCTGGATGCAAAGGCTGCTTTTCTGCCTCCTGTCTCACTAGCCCCTGCTGGCTCCTCCCTCCCTCACTGCTTCCCTGCAGCAGCACCGCAGGGGTGTCACCGAACAGCTCCCCAGGAGCTCTCAGCAGCAGCAGCCTGGGCCCTTGGGCAGAGAGGGGGAGAGAACTCGAGGGGTCAGAGAAAAGAGTGAAATGGGGAGATCTCTGGCAGGGTGGGGCTCTGGGGGGCTGCAATGGGTGTTGCACAGAGTGGGGCTGACGGGGCAGCAGCACGTTGCTGTGCTGTGTGAAGGTATCACACGCTGTCAAAGGGGAAGAGAGCCCTGGGTTATTACAGCTCTGGAGCAGTTATAATTATGGGTGGCACATTCCCCCAGACCGAGTGTGTTCCCTGTTCCTCACTCACCTCCAGCCACATCACAGCTTCACCCTGTACAGTTAATGGGACTGCGCTGGCTCAGGTGCTCAGCTGCTGCCTGAGGGAGGCCACATGGGAGCCTGGACAGACGAGAGCACAGTGGGGTCTTGTTCCTGGCCTGGGTCTGGGCACAGTGCAGCGAGGGGCTGTCCCAACCGCTTCACTCTCACTGGCAGGAGGGATCGTTCAGACCCTTCCCAGCTGTTTCCCCTCTGGCCTGTGCTCAGGGATGTGAAGCTTTAGCTCAAACACAGGCTCTGAGAAGTCCTGAGTGTCTGCAGGAAGCAGAGCCCCTGCTCTGAGACTGGCGTCTCTGCTCCCATGAGGCCTTTGGGGCCGGCAGAGCCGAGTCTGCTGCTCGCTTCCAGGGTATTTACTGCTGGTGTATGAAATGCCAATATGTACAGTACTGTCCACCCGTCGGACAGGCAGACTAATGGCTGTTTATTGCACACGATGCCCCTGCAGGTGAAACTCCAGGGAGTCCTGGGCCCTCTGAGGAAGGAGCTGGAAGAGGCCCTGGCTCTGACGTCTAAAGAGGAGGAGAAAACCACAGAGTGGCAGGTGGGTGTCCGGGTTTATTCCTCCCTGAGCCCTTCCCCCTGCAGCTCCCAGGAGTGACGGGGCCGTAAAGCTCCAGGATGAGGTTATGAACCTGCTTTGGTTGTTTGCTCCATTGCACAGGCTTGGTGCCGACCATGGGCAGCGCATGCATCCGGCATTGGGGAGGCCGGATGTGAGTGCCGGAACCTCCCCTGCGCCCGGATCATCGCCCTGTCCATTGCTCCACCCCCGTCTGTCCTCCTCTTCCCGAGGCCCCGCCCACGCTCCGCTCCTGCTCTGCCCCATGGCCCGCTCCCACTCAGCCCCCTCCCCAGAGGCTCACCGTTCACTGTTACAGCTCGCTCTTCTCTCCCCGCCCCAAGGCCCCTTGCCTGCCGCTTGCTCCTTTCTGCCCCTTCTGTCTTAAGGGTGAGTGATGGGGGAGGAGGGGCGGAGAGGAGCAAGTGGCAGGGCCCCCCACACAGCTGACGGACTCCAAAGGCTTCGGGGGAAGAGCGGGAGCAAGGCCTCCGGGTAGGGCGCAGGCAGCACTCCAAAGGCGGCAGGTCTGCAGCATACCTCCAAAGGGAGGGGCGCTGCAGCCTGTCTGGGGGGACGCAGCCTCCCCTGGCCAATGGTACCTGGCAGCATCAGGCTGTGTCTGTGGTGGGGATCTCAGCGCAGCAGCTCCTGTAGGCGGAGGAGGGGCAGTTCCTGGCCTTTGTAGAGTGGTGCAGACCCACCCCTGAGATCTCTGATAGGGGCAAATTCTCAATATTGGGTGCAGTGTTTTCACTATTCCATGGCTCCTGTTTCCCTCCTGCACATGGGGAGGGTGTGTCGGCTGCTACAGCCATCGGTTTTCAGTGGCCTCCATGACAAAGCTCTGCAGCTTCTCTGCAGCCTGGAGGAAACAGATTGTTCCTTCTCGCTCTGCACCCACAATCCCTGCAGTGACTCTGCCCAGTGCCTGGGCCAGACACTGGAGCTGGGAGGAGGATTTGCCCCCATGGATGAGGTTCAGAGTCACTCAGCTGGCTGGGCTGGGGCCACACTGCAAGCTGAGCTCTTCTGAGCATCAAACCCAGTTGTGGGTGTGGAGCTCTGTGGAAATTCTGCCCCCAGGATGCATCTACATGGCCCCAACAGCCAACTGCAGGCTAGTCACTGAGTAACACCCAGGGGTCTGGGTGGGCTTGTACAGCCCGTGCCGCTGGGGCTTCATAGCTACCGGTACCCGAGCCAGCCAGATCAAAGCTAGCCTGGGTGTGTCTACACACGGTGCTGTCAGACCTTCATTGCAGTGTGGACACCCCCTGAGTGAGCAGAGCCGGGGCAGGTCAGTGTCAAGCCAGGCAGCACTCGGGCACTTCACAGCCTCTGTTGCCATCACGTGGCCACTTCATCCCAGTCACCTGCTACTGTCACTGTGACTTTACCTGTGCTTGTCTGTAGCCAGGTGAAGAACCCAGGGGACAAAATGTCAGTTCCGGTTCACCTGCCCTTTACAGTGAAATCCCTGCAGAGAGTGTGGGGTGTGTGAGGAAGATGCCAGCAGCAGGGATGAGAGGAGAGGTAGGTGTCCCACTTTCAGATAAAAATGGCCATTTACAAGAGCTGAAATACTCCGAGCTGGGTGCCTCTGGTTCTGCATCTGAAGCCGTATTTAGAGCCGGGCGGAAGTGGCTGATTTCCAGAGGACAGAACCGCAGCAGCTCCCACTGCTGCACCGGAAGCAGCTGGTGCTCAGTTCCCCAGACAATAGGGATTTAGGTGGATAACAATTAACACCCAGGTTTGAATTTGTCCTGCAAAGTGCCCAGCCGGCGCCATGGAGGCGGCTGCCCCTTGGGACAGTCACTGGGGTGGTTCTGAAACCATTGATTATTTCCCAGTGCGAGCGAGTTACGTCCTACATCACCAGAGGTCACGGCCCAATGATCAGTGTCACTCGGCAGAGTAACTGCAGCCCCAGCGACTGTGAGACGAGGCCCAGCAGGGGCGGCCAGTCACCCACTGAGAGGGGCTGTCATGGGCCTGAGCCAGGTGGGGGTATCCCCATGGGCGGGAGCAGGGCCGGGAGGTGACAGGCCCCATGAAGGATGCGCTGTCTGTGTCTGACGGGGGGAGATGTTAGGGATACGATAACGCTGCGCCACTCGAATTAGCTGTATCTCAACAGTGCCCAGGGGGCAGGAGGGGAAGGAGGCTGCAGGACCACAGCCCTTTGCAGGGTACAGGCCACATGCACAAAGTCTCGGGCAGGTGCCAGCAGGGGCTCCTGAGGGAGCTGGGGCTTGTCAGGGCTGTGCTCCGTGGCTGCAGCGCTCCCAGGGGTGGGGTGGAGGTGGTCTGGGGGATGGGTTGGTGTTCAAAGCCCATTGGCAGATGGGCCCAGGGGTGCTGGAGGGCTGTGCTGGGGGCTCGGGTTAGCCGGGCCAGAGGCAGGAGGTGGAAGTTACAGCGCTCAAGCAGCTGCCTCTTCAGACACTGAGCACAGCCTCTCCCCCACCACACAGGTGAGCCGGACAGACAGACGGGTTAGAGCCCTGCACATGGGGGGGGGGGTGTCAGCACAAGGCACACAATGGTGGGGGGAAGGGCTGGGGCTCACGTACTGGGGTTTCAGGGAGGAGGGCACTGGGGGTAGGAGATGGGCTGGGGAAGCTGCTGAAGCCCCTGGCTCTGTTGGCATCTCAGGGAGAGTAAAAGGGACTTTCCCCAACATCACTGCGGCCCGAGTCACACTGGGGGGCAGGCTCACCCCAGGGTCACCCAGCACCTCTGTGCTGAGCTGCAGGGGATCTAGAGAGGCCAGTGCAGAGCAGCCAGCCCCTCCCCCAGCCAGGATCAGCACCGGCTCAGCATCGTTCCCACGGCTCCTTTCAGAGAGCAGGTGGGGACACAGCTGGCATCAGCCAACCCGCTGCTTTGTGAGCCTAGAGGGGTCCCTAAAGGCTGCGATCCCAGGGTACTAGACACATGGGCATGGAGCACTCGACTAGGCTGGGTGAGGCCAAAGCCAGCCCTGACAATGCCCTGGGCCCCCAACACCTATGTGAGCGCCAGGTTGGCACCCAAAGGACTATTAGCACCAGCCCTAGGTCCTGAAGATTGCACCCCTGGGAGCAGGTTGTCAAAGAACTAGCATCGCACCCATCCCACTGTGACGGCTCCCCTGGGTGTCTGAGGGCCCCACACTATGCACCCAAATCCCCCCACGGATGCCCTGGGAAGCCTCCTGTGAATCTCTCCTGTTCCCTCAATTTCTCCCCACTACACTGTGTCCATCCCATGCCACCTGCAATAACATACTTCAACTTTACAAAGCACCTTAGATAACCCTGCTATGGAACTGGCCTTATTAATTCTGAACTAAAACAAACCCTTCATGGTACGTTTCCCAAAGAAGTAAATATCCTTACAAACCTGATACTGATCTAATATCCCCTGCTTCATGGTTAGAGGCCCAGTCCGTGTAACTTAACATCTGGCTCATGTTTTCTCTGTGCCTTTCCTATTTCACTATCTTCAGAGGAAAGTGAAGAACAAGAGAGAGACGATTGCAGGTGAATTTAACAAGCTGCACACACTGCTGAGAGAGGAGGAGCAGCTGCTTCTGCAGAGCCTGGAGGAGGAGGAGAGGGAGACTCTGCAGAGACTACAGGAAAATGTCACCAAACTCTCCTGGCAAAGCTCCTCTCTGCAGCAGCTGATCACAGAGATCGAGGAGAAGTGTCAGCAACCAGTTGTCGAGCTGCTAAAGGTGAGACGGCATCAAAATTCTCCACCCATCCAGAATTATAACTCAGATCCCTGGATCTGGATCCCAACAATGAGAGTAAATGTGTTCTGTGGTTTACAGACAAACAGAACATCCGGCTAAGGGCTCCATCAGTTCCAAAATATCACAGTTCATGTCAGAGGGGAATTCTCCTCCTGGAGACCCAGTGAGGCCGTGGGAGATTAAATGGATGATACGAAAATGATACTGAGCTAAACCCGTCCCTGCTCTGACTCTAGGACATTGGACCCAACCCAGCTGATAAACAGATACTGATGGGCTGGGTCCCGAGAAGGGAGAAACCTTCAGCTAAATCCCTGTCTCACCTACACAAATGAAACAAGTGTTAATGCAAAACGGTGTATGAGATTTTACCACAAACAGTGGAGCATGGGAGGGTTGATCTATTTTCTAGATGAAAGTTTGATGCCCAGAGTGAGACTCACTCAGTTTTATGCACATTGTGTTAATACAGAACATTGATTCTCTTTTTCCTTTCAGGATATGAAAAGCACATTGAGCAGGTGTGTTTCCCATTTTCATTGCTCTTATATTCGTGGTGGTGGTTCTGGGATGACGTGTGTACAGAGCAGCTGAGTGATGATGGGACGTTTTCTTCATAGGAGTGAGAATGTGAAACTCCAGGAACCAGAAGCTGTTTCTACTGACCTGAAGGACGTGTATAAAATTTCCCTTGACATGAGTGAAGTGCTGAAGAAATTCAGAGGTGAGTGGCATCTACTGGGACATTCAGCTGTATTGCGCCAGGGAATCTGGACAGAGCCTGGGACCCCAGGACATGCATGGACCCAGTTGACAGGCTTGGAGCTGTGTGGTAGCTGGAGGCTGATGCGCTCAGTGCTGGGCAGTTTGCCTGCCACTTACAGACACCTGCTGGTACTTGCCCAGGTGTCTGACCAGGCCCTGTCACTCTGACATCCTGACCCCTCCATGGCTGAGTTAATGGGTGTCACTGAGCCAGGTGCCGTGAGGCCTGGACTGGGCCCATTGTGCTGGGTGCTGCACAGACTGGTAACGGATGACGTGTCTGTGCCTCTCTCCTGGGACATGTGAGGGCTGCATTGTGTGGCCACCGTTCAGCACTGCCCCAGCCCCCATTAGCCAAGGCTGGCCCAGCTTTCTGAGCTGGAGGAGGGGCCGGTCTGGCTGCTGCGGTCTGACCTGGGCCGTGTGTTACTGGGTAACAAGCTGAATCCTACGGGCCCCTCGTCTGCTCTTAGCACAACCCAGTGTGAGGTTGGGTCAGTGGTTTGCTGCTCAGACTCGCGCATGAGAGTGTGACCATGTCACAACAGCTGAGCGTGAGCTGCCCCCATCCAAACCCCTCCCCACAACCCCAGCACGGAGACTGGGGGCAAGGCAGAAACCTGACAGCGAGGGGGGACAGAGAAGAAACTAAGGCAGAGGAGAGGGGGACTGGGAAGGTTCAGTGAGCTCGGTCTGTGATTGTTGAACTGGCCTTTTCATCCTACCCCCGCCGCTCCTCTCTTCCCACCTACCCCCAGGAGGGGGCAGTGGAAGGGGCCAAGCTGGGTGTGTCTGTCCCGGCAGACGGAGGCTGCGCAGTCGGTGCTGGCTGCAGGGCCAGGATCTCAGGGCTCGGGGGAGCAGGAACCCCAGGCTGTGGGGGAAGCAGCTTCTTCTCTGTGACTGGCTGGGGCCAGCACATCTCTGCTTCCCTCCCCGTTCACTGCTCCCAGCCCAGCACCGTCTGTGCCCACTGGACCCTGAACATGGCTGGGCTCTGGGCCATTCCACATCCTTGGCCCCTGAGCCTGTCGGGATCCTGAGCCAGTCACTTCAGTGCCTCCTTCTAGGGTATCACCAGCCCCTGGGGAGCCTCCCGTCAGCCCCCCGGAAGCCCCTTCCTATGCAGGTTCCCAGGCCCTGAGTCACTCGCTGGCTGCTCCAGGCTGGCCAGGCCCAGGGTCTCCAGCAGGTCTGTTGGTGCTGGCACCGCACTCGCTGCCCGAGCTCCCAGCACTGACCCCTGCCCTGTGGGTGGGGACGCTGCTGCTCTCAATGGCTGAGCCTCCCCCTCCTCCCTCTGCTGCTGCGCTCGCAGGCTCAGCACATGCCAGGGCCAATTCGGCGCTGCTGGGGCTGCTCCTTCCCTTGGCACCTGGATTCTCTGTGTCTGGGGCAAATGGCGGGTGAGTGGGCAGGGACCTGCTCAGAGACACACGCCCTGTGCTGCACCCAGAGGGCAGAGACCAGCCAGGGCTGGACAGCAAAGTGTCACCGCGCTGGGATTAAGCTTTTCCTTCCACCCACCCCAGCAGCCCTGGCCGGTCAGTGCCACTTGACTACCCGCGCTCTGACCCCAGGGCCCCGGGTCTGGCAGCTTGCGGGAGTCACTGGGTGAATGTGTGGGGCAGAGTAACCAGGGCTCCCTGTGCCCTAGGATCCCCCTGTGCAATGGGGAAGGCTCTGCGCTCTCATGCAGCCCTTAGGGGCTGGGCAGTGAGTGTTGTTGTTGTTACCACCCTCAGCCGTTTCAGGGTGTCTTGGCAAGCATCTTGCCTCACTTTACACTCTTCATCACTCCTTAAATTACGCCCCTCAGTCCAAAAGAGCTGAGAGAAAAGTCCCCTCCTGGAGTCCGTTCTGAGTCCAGGTAAACCCCAACATAAAATGTTTTCCATCACTCTGCTCCAGCCTCCAGCTCTCACTCAAGCTCCTCACTGTCCTCAAGTCAGAAGTCCTCAGTCCTCCTTCCCGGAGCTGCATTTGGATTAGTTTCCATTGTGGAATCAGATGACTCTAGCCCTCCCTCCTGGAGCTGGGGTCATTTCAGACTGTGCCTTTATTCTCTGCATCCACTTTCTCCAGCTGGGGGCAGCTCTCCAGGGTTCCGTCCTGCTACATCTGCTGCTGTCACTGTCATCTCTGGCAGCGCCTCCCCCTTAGGGGAGCTCCTCTGTCTAGGACAGTGGTCCCCAAACTTTTTTGGTCATGCCCTCCCTTACCTGGATTGCGCCCCAACCCTGGGAGCTGCAGTTGGGAGAAGGACCAGGAACAGGGCTGCAATTGGGGCCAGGAGCCGGGGGCCATGGCTGGGAGTGGACCCACAGTTGGGGCCGGGAGCTGGGGGCTTCAGCTGGGGGTGGAACCATGGTTGGGGCTGGAGCTGCAGCTGGGGTTGTAGCCTGGAGCAGGGCCGGGAGTTAGTGGTTGATGCCGGGGCTGGAGATGCAGCTGGGGCTTAGGGTGGGGCTGGGGGCAGAGCAGGGCTGGGTGGTGTTTGCTTCCCGCCACCCATGGGGGCTGGTCCAGGCCCTGCCCTGCCCCCCAAATGTTCCTCCACACCTTTGAGGGGGGCACAACCCACAGTTTGGGGACCACTGCTCTAGGAGCTCCCCTTCCAGGATCCTGGCTATGGGAGCTCCTCTCCTCAGCAGCTTCCTGTCCCTAGGATCCCTTCAGCTGAGCCCTGGTAACCCTTTATCAGGCTCATTAGCCGTTTTGCTGCCAACTTGCCACCTAGGGATTTACTTCCAGGTTGGTCTGGGTTGTCTCATTCTCCCTTACAGGAGCCTCTCACAGGTAGTCTGGTCCCTGACTCCCCTAAAAGGGCCAGCCCTCTTGATACACTTCCTCCCACCCCCTGAGCCAACCTGTATTCAAAGGTAGGCTCGACCATGGCTGACACTTGGTTATGTTCTGCAGCCGGGGTGAGGTGGGGGGTACTTCCTGCCCTGCTGTCACAAGGAAATCTGCCAGGCCCTTGGCCATAATTTTATTCCTGTCACTGAAGTATGAAGAGTCCAGGAGTTTGATTCCCCAAGTCTCTATGTAGCTCATGTCATGGGGAAAATCCCCCATAGTCTTCAGCATGTCATAGTTCAGAAGAACTCTTTGGCCATAGCAGAGGTAGTCAATAGCACTGGACTTTCATCATTGGTGTGATGGTCGTGTGGCAGATATGGGCTGGCTACAGAGCTTCCCTCTCAGCCAGATACACACCAGATGTGTTCATCACAAAATCCTTTAATGTTCTGTCACGTATGGCTGAGGTCAGCTTAAATATGGTATTTTACACACGGCGCTACCTAGTGGTTGAACAGCATAATACAGTTTACATTCCATTACATCTCCCACTTTAAGTTCTACATTCCTACCATTTATAATATTTACATTATCACACTGTCTTTGAGGTTCAGTGTGGATCAGTCTGTTAGGTGTCTCTGAATGGTGCTGATCTTCTAATTACACGACCCGAACAGGTAACCGCTTGGTCAGCTGGCTGTCTATTAGTTCCACCGACTGACTATGGTCGGTCTGGAATCCTTGAGTCATCTTCTTATTCTGCATCCACCATCTGTAGAGTTTGCTCAGTTGATTGTTCTTTCTGAGGAACAAACTGTAGATATTGACAGTTTCTGTTGAACTCTCCTCTCTTAGGGCAGGTCTTCACTACGGGGGGGGGGGGGGGGTCGATTTAAGATACGCAAATTCAGCTACGCGAATAGCGTAGCTGAATTCGACCTATCGGAGCCGACTTACCCCGCTGTGAGGACGGCGGCAAAATTGACCTCCGCGGCTCCCCGTCGACGGCGCTTACTCCCACCTCCACTGGTGGAGTAAGAACGTCGATTCGGGGATCGATTGTCGCGTCCCGACGAGACGCGATAATTCGATCCCCGAGAGATCGATTTCTACCCGCCGATTCAGGCGGGTAGTGTAGA